>NW_004955434.1:20619561-20706424 GCF_000276665.1 Chinchilla lanigera
CACTTTGTTTGTAACTCTGTATTGTCTGTATTGTGCTTGTGATATGTTGTAAAATGTTGTATGTCTGTTAATGTTTCCCTCCTTTTATCCTTAAAAAAAAAAAAATAAGAAAAGGTCAGCTTGGTTTATGAAAAACTAGCAAATACTAAACCTGGTAAATACTAAAAAATTAGAACTACAATTCTAATTGAATTTGGCAAAAACCAATGAATTTCTCCCTCACAGAAAACTGAAAATATTATTTTCTAACTGTCTGTCATATGCCAACAACTGTTTAGATACTATCTCACTAAATCCTCATATCAGCTCTTTGAGATGATTTAAAGTGATTTTTTCTTGATGAAGACATAAGAGGTTGGAGTCGAGTCATTTGAAGATCATTTCTCATGCGTAGGACTGGAGACCAGGTGAGCTTGATAACAAAGCTACACTCTTCTGCTTTCTCTGCTATGTATAGTCAGAATCCTACCAGTTTTCTAAGAAAGCTCTTTAACCAGAATGGTTCTCTGACAGAACTTCTATTTGGTTTGTTTCTTTCTGGAAACCAGTTGCAATGGGACATCATATTTTGGGAGAATTAAACTCACAAAAGCTTGAAATTATAACTTCTACTCAGTGGTTGTATCTTCTGCCCACTTAAAAGAGTGTCAAAAAACATCCTCAGAATACTGGCACCTCAGTTTAAATCAGGACTAATATGAGGTACAGAAGGATGAGGCTGTGAAGTGACATTTCCCCCAAATTTGTGATGGATAATAGCTCTTTCACCATGGAAATTTGCCAGCCAGGAAAAAATCTGCATGGGAATCTGTGTAAAGTTTTCTGCTAAGGAGAGATGGAAACTAACATTAACTGTTGCATAACTACATGAAGATTCTTCTGCAAGGTAAAAATTGAGAGGCAAAAGGTCATCCAGGCTAAAAAACCCAAGAGACCAAAACAATATGATATAAACTAGTCTTTTAAAGATCTGCCACTTACCAGAATTGCCTGGCACATAAATGATAGTACATATTCTCGTATCTCACTGAAAACTATGCTGAGTTTCTGACAGCGGAATCTATATATGTTTCTCAGATCTTCCAAGGTGGTTTTTTGATAGCTAGGTTTACTAAGGACTAGAAAAGTATTCTCCACACAAACAGAAGCTACTGTGCTTTGATTAGCTGGAAAAAACATTGCAGTGAGCAAATGAGTCCTTTAAAATTTTTTGTGTGTGTTTATGTGTTCAGGCATTTGGGAGTGTTTAAAAAGGGAGATACTTTCCAAACTGGATAACTCTTGACACTTCTTGTGCTAGATCAGTTAAGATGGCCACGGTTTATCCACCCTTGCACCTGTGCTTATGGAAAGGCATGTTCCCTGAGACTGCTGGAAGGAAGCCTTGGTCAGCAGAAAAGGGCACAAGACTGAACTTTTGCTTTTGTAAATACATGAAAAAATACAGGAAATACTGGAGACACATCTATAAATTATTTAATGCCAATCCACTTCTAACCAGGCATTTTCAGCTTCTTGATCATAATTACTTTGTTTAGTAAATCATAATAATTCCAGGTTTTAGTGAATTCTCACCTTACATATTAGGAATATCAGAAAGGAATATAGAGAAAGTGAACAATTTTAATGGCTCCAACTCAAACCCGATGATCTTTCTCTTCTTTATCCCCCTTTATACTAGTGTCCCTTACCCAATTTCTAGTCAGTTCCTACTCTGTGTCATACCCATCTTTGTGGATGTGTGCTGTCCTACCTAATGACTGGGTTTCTATCATTTCCTCCTTTTGTCACCCTTGGGAACCAACTCTATTCATCGTGATCAACAACAAATATTTATTGAGCACCTGCTATGTGTAGGCTATTACACTAGGTACAAAAATAGGTCTAAGCCACATTTCCTGTAGAAAGCAGACTTTGATCTACTTTGGGTAGTGGGCACTCAGCAAGACCAAGTGCCAAGTGGCTGAGGACCAAACAGATGGTGTAGGCAGATGCCATGGGAAATAGCTGGGGCTTACGTTGAGCCCTGAAGGAAGAATGACGACTTCGGTTCATAAAAATGAAAAGGTTTTTGAACATCAGCAAGTCCCAGAGGTAGGGAAAGCTGTGGTATCTCTATAAAATAATACATAAATGGGTGAGAAGATGGTTGGGCTGCATTTCTTAAGGAAAGTGTCTGAACTAGAAGGCTACAGTTGGGCCCCATAGCTCTTATTCTATGCTTCGATGCAGGAGGTTTAGGTGGAAAACAATAATAATTTATGAATGTGATTGGACTCGCTTTTAACTTATCTGCCACTTTCTTTAGCATCTATCTTATTACAAAGTAGTGTAAAGTTTAAAAGTCTTGGCAAACAGTGACTACAGATAGATTTGAATTCAAACCACCAAAAACAAAAAACAAAAGTAGGGAGTTCAATGATCTTTCTCTTAGTCCTAAAGTCGTAGAACCAGAGACTCTTATGAGATCTTCAGAATATTATTCAACGCTACTCATTCTCTGTCTGCTGAGGTTATCTAAGTCAGCAGAAAGCTACCAGCAGTAGCTTAGAGTGCAGATCTGTTAGCTTTCATTGTAAAGCTCCTTGCACAGTGTGGCTTTACAAATGACTAGAAGGCAGCTAACTTGAAAGAATTCGACCCACTTTTATTTATAAATTTCAGCCTTGGTGGAGAGGGAGGAGCTTTGTAGTGAGATTCAGGATTCAGAGCCTTCTGCTCGCCTTTGCTAACAGTTCAGGGCCGCTCACCTCTCTCAGCCTCCCACTCACGATCAGCCTAAAGGGGGTTCGAACAGAAGGGGATTTAGGTACTATGAGGCTTCACTCGCCCTGAATTGAGTATTGTCTGTGTCAAAAATGTCATTTGCCAGAAAGGAGGACTGTGTCACAAGAGAGTACAAGTTTGAGGCTTTCAACATGTATACTTTTGCTAACCGTGTACTGAGGTGGTTGCTTAGTCTATTGCTATTCAAGTAGTTCTTAAATCAGCAGTTGGAGCTGGCGTTAGTGAGTGAGGCGCCCATAAGTAGCTGTGACAAAGAAAGTGATTTTGCCTTCTTCTGCTGACTCTAGGCAAACTCAACAAGAGAGAAAAAATCTGCAGAGATGGTTTTGACTAAAACTTGGCATTATGCTTGAAGTCTGGCCACAAAGATGCCCATTCATGAGCACTGAATGCTTATTAAATTAGATGAATGGGTAGATCGCAGAGGGAATTTCATTGCCCAAATATAAAGGCACTGCCCTTCCGTAGAAATTCTCATGTACAGTGAGGGGTCATAGCTTTCCGCAGTGAACTTCACTTTGTTTCACTCTCCTATGTTCTAGTATCTTCTTCCCTGGATCGTATTTTGTGGCTTTTTGGAGAATCTTGGATCATTTCCTTTAAGGAAACGTTCTGTGACCGTTTTCTACCCTTAAATCCTGATGCTTACTGGCATTTCTTTTTGTGTGTGATATGGTATTGACACAGGTTAGTTTAAATATGTTAACATCACTATCTCAAATACTAATTTTGAAGCAAAAGGTACCTGTTCTGAGTAAGAGAGAAAGGCACAGTTTAGACAGAGAAATATTTTGGAAGGTATTTGTAATCAAAATACAGAGTCCTGATGTGCTCGGGCAGCGATGGCAACACTTTTAGAGCTTTCCGCGGCAACAAACAGCCCGCCATGGACCAAATATCAGGTCACCACTGCTGTCTGAGAGCGGAAAAAAGTCCATAGCCGTGGTAGAGACATGAGTCTTATTCCTAGAGGATGTATTTTATATTTTTTTTGTGTTCGGATATGTGAAAGCATAATCTAGTAGATTTTTAAGAAAATGGCAAGTCATGGGTAATTCTGGAAGGCACATGTGATAACGGAAATGTACTAGTTTCAATATAGGATTGGGCGCCATGATGGAGAGACTCAAAACAAGAGCAGTGTAAGTAAGTCCATCTCGTCCCCGAGCAGAGTGTGACGAGACGGCCCCGGGCCCTGTGCGGCTCTGCGCTGCTGAGGACAGGCGCGTTCTCCCGCTTGTTGGTTTGGCACCCTTCTCACACGGCTTCCGTCTGGCGTTTCAAAATGGCTGCCCTGGTTCTGCTCATACAGAGACATTTCAGTCAGCAGCAAGCAGAAAATGAAAGAAAGCAGACAAGCTCTTTCACGTTAGGGGTATAATTCAAAAGTTGTACCATCATTTTAACTCATACTAACTTGACTAAAGCAGAGTCATATATTTAGATCCAGTTGTATATTTAAGATATGTAGTCTTTAGCTTGGTGACCATGTGTTCATCTAAAAATTGTTAGCATCTTAGGAGACAAAAACTCCACTCTCTGTCACAAGAAATAAAATTAGAGTCCTATTTTGTACACTCAACTATTTATACTAATAATGATGGAAACTATAATAATAGCAATATAATTTTCCATCTATTGAGCTTTACCTGCTTTATTATTTGTATTATAGGTAATCTTACAACAGCTTACAAGCTTAGCACTTATCTTAGAGAAGAAAATTGAGGCTCAGAGAAGATAATTTGCCACAGACACATAGTGAGCAATTAGTATCTTTGGAATTGTAAATATATCTCTGATTCCTGGGGGTCTTTAAAGACCAAGATGAAGAAGTTGCACTTTGCTGTATGGATGTCAGCAGTTGTATTGAATAAAACTTAATGGAAATTGGATCAAGGATGTGTTTGTGGTTCAAGATGAATTTGAATGTGGATAAACAAAAGACAGGGGGCTGGTGCAGAGAGGATCATATAGGCCCACGGGGCCTTAGGGCAAATGGAAGAGTGAGAAAATAATAAAAGGCCAAGTGGAGCAGGAGTTACTCAGAACAATGGAGAGGTCTTTCTGGAAGATACAAAATACACCAGTTATTTGAGCAGAGAAAATTTAATATGAAGTGAAAATAGACATAAAACTTATTCACTAAATGATGAAAAGGATAAAAAGTAAAATCTAAGGTTGTAGATTCTGTCACCCCGAAGAACATGTGTGAATAGCTGCAATGTTGTAGGTTGTCACAGCTTGATAGGGAGGTGTTGGCATTCAATGGGGCAAGGCAGATTTGCTCCGAAACATCCCAGACATACAAGATGAGTCCCCGTAACAAAGGAGCATCTGGCCGGAAGTGTCACAAGCGAGGGAACTGAAAAACCTTCCTGCAAGGTAGATGGGTGCCATAGGTATGAGGCTGGGAAGCCACTTCCTCCTAACGCTTAGGAGATCAGACACAGGCCCTTCCGCTGAAGCTCGGAGCTCTGAGGCGGGACTGATACAGATGTGTGGGGGGATGGGGATGCGATGATAAGACCAGTTCGGCTAAGTTTTTGAGAAACTGCAAACTGGATCCATGGTTGTTATGGTTGATACATTGTGTCAACTTGGGGAGTCTAGAGGTTTGGCTAAGTGACTCAGCAGGAAGCCAGGGTGCTTACTTTGTATACATCCTGAGCCTGTGGAAGAGGAGGGCATGGAGATTATGTGAGAGCTACAGCCCCTTAGGTGGGGGTAGCCTGTTTACAAAGTAAGGCAGGGAAAGAAGCTGCTTGCCGCCATTCCTCCCTTTTGCTCTGGCTGTTTGCTGTTCGGCTGCCATTCCCCCCTTTGCTCTTGTTGCTTTGCTACCTTCTGTCTCGGAGCCAGTTCCATGTTCAGCTGAAGCACATCATTTTTCAGTCCATACTTGGCTGGCTCCGAGGCAGAAGGTAGCAAAGCAACAAGAGCAAAGGGGGGAATGGCAGCCGAACAGCAAACAGCCAGAGCAAACCGGAGGAATGGCGGCAAACAGCTTCTTTCCCCTGCCTTACTTTGTAAACAGGCTACCCCCACCTAAGGGGCTGTAGCTCTCACATAATCTCCGTGCCCTCCTCTTCCACAGGCTCAGGATGTATACAAAGTAAGCACCCTGGCTTCCTGCTGAGTCACTTAGCCAAACCTCTAGACTCCCCAAGTTGACACAATGTATCAACCATAACAACCATGTAAATGCATAAAATAAGTGGATAAAACAACAAATAAACGTAACATGTAGGGGATACATTTTGGGTATGAAGTATATGGGAACTCTACCATCTAAAATTTTTCTTCAATTCTTAAACTATTCTACAATGCAGAATTTATTTAAAAAATTTTTTTGGTACCAGAAATTGAACTCAGGCCCTTGCACCTGCCAGGCAGGCTCTGTGCCCCTGAGCTCTCCCCCCAGGCCCTTAGAGAATTCATTTTTAAAAAGTAGATTTTAAGGGAGAGGGAGGAATGAGGAAATTGATGAATAGTTTGGATGTCTATACAAGGCATCCTTGATTGCTCCCTCTACCCTGTCTCAGTTACTTTTCTCTCATTGCTGGCAGAAAATACCCAATGCCCAAAATGAAGGAAGGAAAGGTTTATTCAGCTCATGTTTATAGAAGTTTCAGTCCATACTTGGCTGGCTCCCAGGCAGAGTGGCACATGGCAGAGGGCAACAGCTCATGGTGGTGGAAGACAGCAAAAGCAGTAATAGCAAAAAGGGAGGAGTAGCAGCAAGCAGCCTCTTTCCCTCCCTTATACTGTGTGCAGGCTACCTACCCTGCTACACCCAGGGCAGGGTGTATGTAACACTCATACCCATAATCCCAGCACTCACACCCATAATCCCAAAGGACCATGAATGTAGCACCCACACTTATAATCCCATTGGACCATGAGTCAATCAAAAACTCTCGAAGCCCACTCCATGACTGCATGAGGCTTCGTGGGGACAGCTAGACACAAACAGGAACACCCTTACTGGCTTTGTTCATGTCCACCTTCTTCACTGTACTCTTACACTGAGGAAGGCAGGGCCAGGCCCAGAGCGTAGACTCCATGTGCCAGTTTCCCAAGGCTGCTGTCACAGAACACCACAAACTGGCTGACTAAAAGCGATGAAAACTTAGTCTTTCACAGTTAAGTAGGCAGATGTCTTAAAGTATCAGCAGGATCGGTTCCTTCTAGAGGTTCTCAAGGAGCATCTACTCCATGCCTCCTAGCTTTTGGAGGTTGTTAGAGATCTTTGGCTTTCCTTGCTTACTGATGCTTTGCTCCAGTCTCTGCAGCCTCTTCTGTGTCTCTGTTCTTGCACTCTTTTCTCTTACAATAACACCAGTTATTTGGCTTAGGGCTCACTCTAAATCTAAGATGATCTCATCACAAGATCTTAATTACATCTGCAGAGTCGCCATCTCCAAATCCTACAGTCACAGTGACCAGGGGTCAGGACTTGGGCATATTTTTCTGGGGAGACACAATTTAACCCACTGTATCTCAAATGGCTTGAATTAACAGTAGCGGCCGGTGATTACTCTCATCTTCCGCCAGCAATCATTTCCAGCATGGAAAGTTGTTGAACTTCTAATCAATGAGATGAAAAAAGCAGTTGCTTGCAGTTTTCTGGGAAAGGTTTTCTTGCTCTTAAAAAAGTAACAGAGGGTTAAGACATCTGTTTTTCTTTCTCTGACTTGACATAAGTGTCTTTAAATTTATATGAAATTATTGACTATTGTGTTGGATGTCAGTAACTTATTGTCTTCCCAAAGTGACATTTTACTAAGAATTGCCCTATAAGAAGAATTTTGAAATTCATTATTATCAAAGGGATTCTATCTTAATTCATATGTCAGATCTCTAAATTGATACAACTGTTCCTATAGACTTCAAGTAAAATGTGAAGCTTTTGTGATGTTTGACTCTTATTGAGACCCAGAAGAAATTCTAAAAGAACAAGATTGCTGGTGGCACAGGTTGGAGTCCAACTTACCTCACAGAAGGGGGAAGAGTGAAGGGAAGAATGGTTTGAGTGTCAGGTTTCCGTACCAGTAAGTTAGTTTTGATAATAAAAGGAAATCCTTTTCCAATCCTAGTGCGGGTAATATGAATACTACAGGGCAGGAGTGCTGGCACACACCTGTAATCCCAGCACTCAGGAGGCTGAGGCAGGAGGATCACTGCAAGTTCTGAGGCCAGCCTGGGCTACAAGGTAAGTTCAAGTCCAGCCTGAACTGCATAGCGAGACCCTGTCTCAAAAAAGATGAAAAAAAAAAAAAAGACTACTATATATCAGTTGTGATGTGATGTTCCTTTATACAACTGTGAACTTTATACCTGGGCTATTAAAGTCCATTCTAGTCAGTGAAATCCTTTCATTTAATCCTTAAGTATATGCAAAAAACCAGACTCATCACTGGCTATGTTGCTCTCTGTTGGAGCTGATGATCCACACGGGGAGTCTCCCAGGGAGGGGTAACACATCCTTGGAACATCTGGAAAAGGGGGGGGGTCCTTGCAGGGATATTTCAGAGGCACTTGTCTTCTGAGCTGTGTGCCAGCATTGGCTTCTCCTTGGAGAGTGACAAAGATGGAAGGATGCAGACAATCTTTTAGACTTTTTGTACACTCAGAACTCTTGGATTAAGTAGGAATTATATTATTAAGTAGGAATTATTAAGTAGAAATTATATAGTTAGGCTATTTTGTGTTTACTATTTAAATGAATATGCTCATTACACCATCATCCATATACTAGTCTTACTCATAGCATGAATAGAATAAGTGAGAGCAAGTTTCTTAGTTTGAAACTTTTGGAAAGAAGGCTGATGTCGTCAGAATTTGGTTCCTGTCTGTATTCTCAGAGACAGAGGCTAGTTTTCTGTATTGGTTAGTTCACCTTGTCTGTGTGAACAGACCTAGGCAGCTTAACTCTTACCTCCTTGGCCGTCTGTGTCTATTGATGTAGCAGAGCGTCATGGAATGGTAATTTTCAAATGATTCTTCTCAGAACATTTTGTTCAAACATCTTAAGGGAGAAATTCAGTATGTAAACACATGATCATAGTGTTCTTGTTTTCAGAACAAGCAGGATGTACATGCAGAAGGAGCAGGTGGTTCTTCACCCCACCCTTGAAAATCATTGTTACTCAAGGAGTCAACTAATAAATATTTCTCTAACAACCACGTTTATGCACAGGATCCTTGTGAGTCTGGACCACAGAGTCTGGACCAGAACGCAGATGTTAAACACACGAGCAAACAGTGAATACACAGGTACACACTAAGGAAAAGCTCTGAAGAAGACAGTGAGAACCAAGCAGGAGAATAAGTGGCACTTTTCTCCCCTTTGGAGAGGTCCAGAAGTCATAGAAGGCTTTTCTGAGGCAATGACATGTAAGCTGAGCTTGAAAGGATATATAAGAACTGGGCGGTGGAGAAATAGGGGAGTAGAATGTTCCAGGCAGAGGTTTCACTATGTGTGAAGCACTTCTGGGAGACAGACTTACTGGTCTGGAGAGACAGGGGGTGAGCCTAGCCTGGCATAGACTTCCCATTCTGTGCTTGAGGACTCTGGTGCTCATCAAGCTGCCTGAGGGCTTTGCTGTAGAAGATGAGGCCGTTAATGACTCTCGCTGTCTTGACCTCAGGATTAAAGATGATAACGTAAAGCGCTCATGCACAGCAGAAACTGTGTTAGCAGCAGCAGCACCATCACCATCTCCATTATTTTCACTTTTTAAGAAATCTTTTTATTTTATTAGTTAACTCAGGTATGTTTGATATTAGGGTGGGGGAGTAGTGGGGATGCACATTTTCAAAAGTCAGAGCAAGAAATTCTTTGAGCCTTTGGTAACTCTGAGAATTAGCATAAACGACAGTACAGTCAGTTGTTACTTTGTCATGGCCACAATCTTTTCAGGAGCTAATTTTGAACATGGGATCTCACTTGGAAATAGATCATCTTTCATTAGGCTTCATTCCTTCTGTTTCCTCAAACTTATTATTTCTTTGCCTCTTCCCTTGGTAAAACTGTGTCAAAATAAAGACTGATGAAGCTAAGACAACACCCACGATGCAGTTCTGTGTTATGCTTCTGTGGGGAAACATGGTCTCAGAGGTGAAGGTTATCTTGCCTGAAGTGCGGGCTAAATTCTGTGGGGAAGGATCTCTGGCTGGGGTAGGCACACTCAGGGGTCAGCACTGCTCTCATAAGTAGGCTCTGCGCTCCAGGTCTTGTCCTTGGTCTTATAACAAGACAAATAGGACAGAAGAGGGAGATGTCTTTGTCATTCATTGCACATTGTATTGCACTTTTATTTTCTAAAAAAGAAAAAAAGTCCAATTGGGCATTGAAATTTTTCATGCTCTTTCACGGTGAAGAGATGGATTTATTTCCAAAAATTATAAGAAAATTGGTTCAATATGTTAAATACGTGACACTCTTTAATTTTTAAAGATGAGACATTCTGATTTCATGAAAAATTGTATATTGTAATAATCATATAATGTACTCCACCTTCTTAATTGTCAACTATCCTTGTCTCATTCTGAATATATTCATTTGACCACTACTTGTCCAAGATTTTTTGTTAATAAAACAGAAACCTTGAAAGCTGTTATGATTATCCATTGTTCCCACGTTATATTTATTTAGTAATTATTTGGACAAATATTCACTGAGCACTTACAACACCCCAGGCTCTGAGTAGGATTCAAGGGTAAAACACGAAGACGACCCTGGTGATTATGGTCTATATCTTCAAAGCCCTTACAGTTTCCAGACAGAGTCTTTGAAGTGAAAAAGCCGACTTGTTTTTTCTGTAACTATTAGTATGCAGCTTCTGCTATGGATAACATTTAGGTCAGAGTGCTGGTGGTGTTCACAGTGCTAGCTTAGTTACTTTCTTGTTACTGAGACTAATACCAGACGCCTGCAACTGAAAGCAGAGGTTCACTTTGGCTCACAACTGATGGCAGCTCCAAGGGAGAAGAGCTTGCTAGAAGGGTCTGGATGGAAGGAAGCTGCTGTCAGTGCATCGAGGAAGCAGAAAGTAGGGAGGAGCCAGAATGGAGGCAAACCCTTGCGGCCATGCCTGCAGTGAGCCGCCTCCTTGGACAAGACCTGCCTCCGACAGCAAGTCAGCTATCATTCCCCATAACCTAATCGCCATCCAAAAGCCCGCCTGGAAGTGCACGACAGTCCTGAGGGACATCTAGACATAGCCTTAAAGTCTACCCAGCACCTACAGGACTCATGTGAATCCCTTTATGTAAAACTTATCTGCCCATCTCTAAGTGTTGCCAAAGACCTAACAGTTTCAACACTGCTGAGAAGTCCAACACGTAGCGGTTGAGCCCCGTAAAAATCAGAAAGAAAGTTAAATGCCCCTGACATACAATTATACAGGGTGAACATGCGCATTTTAACAGCAAAGAATGGGGGATGGAAATCAGTGAGACCAAAGCATGACCAGAATGTAGCAGGGCAAACGTTAAATCCCATAGTTCCTTGCCTGGTACCTTGGCAAGACGTCAACGACCAAGAGGTTGGGTCCTACCCCTATGGCATTGCTGGTGGTTGTAGCCCTTGTGGCTTCCCTCTTGGGCTGGCTTTGTTCACTCCTTATGGCTTCCCCCAGATATTCCACATTCCTGGATTTTCTGACTTTCCTACTACACTTTTGGCTTCACTGGCATAGCTCCACACACTACCCTGTTAGGAGCTCACAGCCTGGCCTCACGGAGCTTCTTCTGAAATTGGGATGGAAACTTTCTTGACCCCACAATTCTTGCATTTTTCATTCCTATAAACTCAGCACCACTTGGGAGATGCCAAGGTTTGCTGCTACCAAGGCCTCTGAATGTCTGGATGGCTAACCACTATGAACCAAAGTCTGGGGAAGCAACTCCTTGGGTTACCATTCTCAAACAGGGTGCCCTGGGGCTCTTTTCTCAAAGCAAAGTCTTTTGCTTTCACATCTTTAAACCTGTGAAGGGTGGGGCCCTCCTGATTTCTCTCGTGCTCTTAAACATATTTCCTATGGTCCTGACCCAAAGTACTTGGCTGCTTTGTAATTCTAATCTTTTCAGCATCAAAGATCTCCTCTGCTCTAAATTTATAGGCTCCAACTTGACCAGAGCTTCGTTTCTGGTTAAACTTAAAACTTCTTAAATCACTTAGCTATGTTGTTTGCTCTTGATTTGCAGTATAAATCTGGCTAATATCCCCCCAAATATGCATGCCACCACCTGAATGTTGGGCTGTTTTGAAATTGCTTCCACCGGGTTAATTAATCTATCCTTAATCTTATTCTCCTGTAAAGTGTCAGGGCACAGCACAATATAGAATTTTTTTTTTCTGCCAGAGCTTAACACATACGATGTTGAGTCCATTGTCAATGGAGTCTTTGTTCCCAAGTGAAACCTCCTGAGCCTGGTCTTCACATTTTTATCAGCATTCCGGTCTCCCAGACTCTCCCATCAAGCTTGGCTGATACCTTTCTAGAGCTTTGTGCTAGTTGGTATCTCCAAGCCTTTCCAAAGTTGTCTTACAGACCAGTTCTGAGGGCCTCTGAACCACAGGCAGCTGTGTCACAGCAGCACCCCATCCCTCAAACCAAAATCTCTACTATTTATTTTTCCTTAAAGGACACCTAGATATAAATCATAACAAGCGCCTAGAAGTTATAAATCACTTTCTTTTCACAGCATTTTGGTAGCTTGTGCCGTTCCAAATATAAAATGGCGGAGATATTCATTTGTAATAGAAACTGTCCTCGTCATTATCCTATAAAGCCTTTTTTCCTGATTACACAGGACATAAGTATATACTGGTGTGTGCTTTTGTATTTGTGTGTGTGTGTGTGTGAATATTTTGTATGGGTATGTGCACATACATACATCATAGAAAAATGAGAAATTATGAAAAAGTTCAAACAATAAAGTTACATGCAGCCCTTCCATGAGAAAAAAACCGTGCATATTAATATTTTCTTGTTTTATTCTACAGTCTTTTAAAATTCTGTATAGTATTTGTGTTTCAGGAAGCACTAGTAATGTTTACTGAGTCTTTTAGTGTCCTTGCTACAACGCGAAGTGCACATATTTGCACACTGAAGCACCCTCCCCATCCCTGTGTGGCAGGTCACTGACACAGCCAGTTCCAAGTAAAGGGGAGCTGCAGCTCAGAAAGGTTAAGCAATTACCCGTGGGCGCTCAGTTGGGGCTGCATGCAGATTCTGGCCTCTATACCAAGGCTATCTTTTCATTACCTGTGTCTCCAGATGTTTGGCACCGTGAAGCTAAAAGTAGACATGGACATTTACCCTATGGTGGGGGTATTACAGTATATGAGGTTTTTTTTACTGTGAATCTTTTTACTTAAGGAAGTATTCAAAACAAGATGATAGGAAATTAACTGAAGAACAGACTTGTCCTAGGAGGTATTTTGAAATGAATCTTTCTGTGAAAATAGTAACTAGGCTATGGGACCTACTTACAGAGTTCTGAGGGACACTAATTTTGACACTAATTTTGATGTTGGGGCACGCGCTCCTTCCAGTCAGGGCGAAGGGAGCGTACCTGTGGCCTGTGGGACGCTGAGCCGCGGTGTGGTGGGCTGCGCATCCTCTGGCTGAGACTCAGCTGCGGCGCTGTGCAGTCCACGAATGGGCTCTGGCGTGCACATGGCCTCTGCTGAGCCGTTGTACTTAAAAAGCAAGATAAAAGTGCAAGCCTTAGTATCTCGAGCACAATACTAAAGTGGATTCTTTTAGCACCTATTCAGAGTCCGTTAAAAGCGGCTGTGTCCCTGTTCTTACAGACTAAGTTGTAAAATGTAAGACACTGGGCCTCACAAACATAGCCCAGTTTTATTGGCTCTGTTTCTAAAGCATTTGTTTATAATCATAATACTTGAATTACCTTTCCTTCATGCAGTAAGTGCTGCCGCGGGCCTGTCAAAGGAAGTGTGTAAAAGTAGGGTCAATCTCATTAGGCTTTTCTGGATTAAAATTTTCTCATGGAAACAATAAAGACCAGCCTTAAAAACCTTCTCTAAATTATAAATATGCCCATAAGACCCACTTGCATGTCAATACATTAAATACTTCTTACATGTTCAAAGACCAAAGTGAGTTTTGCTTTTCTTTGGTTCACTTCTAAATCCCCCAGAATCCTTCAGAGTAAGAACCACAAAGAGTCGCAAGTGCAGGCGTCGTCTGTGTGTCCCCTAATGGTGGGAGTGTTTTTCTTAGTGCGTGCTCCACATAAAGGCATCCGACAGCACGTGCCTGTGGCAGTTGAAGGTATTTATGATAGAGAAGAATAATGAAGTAAATTAGGGTGGAGCTCTGGCTTTGGTTTTAAATTTCCTAGATTTTTACAAGTCCAAGCTCAAGTCACTCCGCCCATCCTGATAGGGTTTAATATTCAATATATGGGCTTGAAGACCTTGTGGAGGCAATCAGCTATTTACTATGCTTTCGTGTTTTTAAGGTTGTTGAGTTTAAAAATATACTCATTAATTTGAATTGCTACTATTGCAAAATACATTTTTTTTTGAGACTTTTACTATCTGAGCTATTGCCCAGATAACTGGACAAAAACACTTTCCTAGGATCTGCTGCAAAAATCATGGGCCTCCTCTGCAAATATGTTGGGGGCAGACACCGCAGAGTTTTGGGAAAGTGACATTCTTTTTTTTCCTCCTGGCAAAGCCAAAGCCATCTCTTTCCTTCTGCCCTGTTTCTAAACTATTAATATGAAGAAGCAGCCTCATTCTTTCAGGAAAACGAAAAAGTGAAAACAAATGAAAATTTTTCATCTAAGAAATCCGCTGGGGGAAGAGAATTGTTAGGGAAGCAATCCGTCCCTCTTCCTGTATGAGTGCGGAGGCAGTTTGGATTTATGTGGTCTGGGCTGGCTGGCAGGACCCTGTTTAGCGTCCTTGGCTCTTCACTCTTGGCTCAGCTCGGGCTCCAGGCAGCAGCAGCTCAGAGCTTAATGTTACCCGCGGCTCCTCCGCGGAGAGCGGATGAGTAATCCACCTTCAGAGGGCAACCTGCTGGCGCTTCCTCACACATTCTTGATCTAAACAACACACAGGCAGGGGTATTTGTTCGCAGGGCTTATTCTGTGGGAGGTAGGAAGGAAAGAAGAAGCAATAAAAAGAGACTTAGATAGTTGAAAACTACAAATCTCACAATGGCAAGCGGTTCAGAGCAAGGTAACCAGCCAAGAGGAGGGCTTAAGCGCACAAACACAGGCATGAGCTCCAGAACGCTCCAGGTAGGGCCGCGGTGGGAGATGCCCTGCCGCCTGCTGTGCGTCATCTAACACGTTCCCCAGACTCACAGGCCACCTCCTTGGGTTCCGCGGAGGCTCTCTGCCCAGTGTTACTTGCAGACCTCTCTTCAGTGCCCCTACCCCACCTTTGCTTGTCCCCTTTCACGTGTGTCCTTCATGCCTAGTGCTTTATGAGAGTCTCTGTCAGGGTGACAAAGGGAAACGTACTTACCATTACCATAGGATTTTCCTTGAAACCAGCCCAGGAGCTCTCACAGTGAAATAGCTTTAATGCACCTGGGACTATCCAGCCCAACTTCTCATCATCCTGGTGAAGGGGGACATTCCCTGGGGATGAAGCAGAGATCGCTCCCTGGCAGGCAGGAGCAGCCTCTCCAGAAGGTAGCCTTGCTCAGAGCTGTTGAGACCACAGGCCCTGTGTTCTTCCCTCCAAAGAGCTACTGTGCACTTTATTTTCCTGTGTGTGGGATTGATGTGTAGTATTACTTCAGATGATTTTTCTCTCTGTAATATAAAATCTAGAAATAGCCTAATAG
Organism: Chinchilla lanigera; assembly: GCF_000276665.1. Taxonomy (NCBI): domain Eukaryota; kingdom Metazoa; phylum Chordata; class Mammalia; order Rodentia; family Chinchillidae; genus Chinchilla; species Chinchilla lanigera. The sequence continues at coordinate 20,635,194 of NW_004955434.1, forward strand.
GAAACCTAATTATTTTCCTAATGCCTTAATTTTGGGAAATTGACAATGCAGTGTTAGCTCGAGGTGCCAAATGAGTGGACAGAAGAGTGGATAGATGAAAGGGTCGATGGCTGGAAGACCAAATGAATGGAAGCATTGATGAGCATGTAAGAGCATTTATGAGAGTAATCTAGGCATTGTTCCAGTTTCTATTCAGTCAGGAATCTTAGTTCAGTCACCTTAACTGAAAATCAGTAGATAAGCCTTCTTATCCCTAGGGAGTATTCTGCCAGATTTCAGATGAATCTATTTCCTGCAGGCCTAGAAACAAGATTTCTACCCAGAGGAGATCAGAGGAGCATGCTACCTTTCTGGAAATCTTTAAGATACAACTTCTCTGTTCACCGTAGTCTTTTTCTAATCACAAGATTAACCATTGAAAATAAAATACTGTATCTCATTGGTATGTATGCCATCTGTTACATTTTATAGTATGTAACTCCAACATTGTAAATATTGTGAACATGATTCTTGTGCAATGAACATAACTATAAATGAGAATTTGGGGATGAGTGGAATTTCACTAATCCAATGTAAATACTGGCATGGTTCGCATCAGGAAAACTGTGTAAAATTCCATACCTTTGACCCATGAAGTGAGTCCCACTGATGCTTTCTAAAACAGGGAATGTGCTTGCTCCTTATGTCATATATGCACAGAAAGACTATATTAAAACATTTTTTGTACCAGGAATTGAACTCAGGACTTTGCGCTTGCCAGGCAGGTGCTGTGCCGCTGAGCTGCATCCCTGGCTCCATTAAAACATTTTTGTCTGTACAGCCATTGTGCCTGTATATTGTCTTTTCTGAATGAGCCAAGGAGGAACGTTTGCCTCTGATAAATCTTTTATTCCAGCAAAAGAAACTCCAGATGAAACTGGCAGTTTTAAATTTCTAGCAAAGGGGCTGGGGATTTAGCTCAGCGGCACAGCGCCTGCCTGGCAAGCGCAAGGTCGTGAGTTCGATTCCCGGTACCAGAAAAAAAAAATAAATAAATAAATAAATAAATTTCTAGCAAATTACTCTGCCAGCCCCATGTAAGGCTCCAAGTAGAACCCGTGTAAAGTCTGGAAATTTCGTGGTGATCCTGGCACTTCAGCTTTGAGGTAAAGTTTGCTGATTATAGGAGAACCTTCTTGCGCACACCTACAGTCACATAGTGTGGAATTAAGTGCTGCTGCCTTGGCCTTGTCAACTCTCTTGCTCCTCTCTGCTTGCTTCTTGGCAGATGCCCCCAAATTCTCCTCAAATTCCATGCTTCCTTGGCTGTGGAGGGTCTCAGAAACACAGACTGATGGCGTCCATTGTGACATGACCTCCCCTGAGTAGGTTAGTTTTACCTTTGGGATGTCAGCTCCTCGCAGAGCTAGCTAGGATTCATGTCACCTTTGTATTCCCCAGTGCTGGCAAAGCAACTGCAGTTTCGGTTCTGATCAGTAAATATGTGTAGAATTAAACTAAACGGTGTATCATTTAAAAAATTATTTCTGGTACTAATTTGGTGTCATATATTCTGTGAAATGCTGTAGTATGTACAAAATTGCCATATTTTAGCACAGTGGGAAGTAGCAATATGAAAACTGGCATACTCAGGTACGGAAACATTTTAGAATATATGACTTTGTTATACGTGATCTAATAAAAAATGTAATATAGTGTTGATAGGCTTTAGGGAAAAGTGGAACTTTTCTTATAGATGATGGTAATGAAAGAGAGTTTTACACACACAACATGCACACGGACACACAGATAATACTAGTTTACAACTGTGGCTAAGACCACGTACCAGGCCTACTGGTGAGCAACTGCTCTTCACCTTGGAAAATCTTACGCAGGGATGTTTGTGCATCTCATGTTTTTATTGTTTTTGGCTAGAAGGGTAAATTCTTAACTCATCTCATTACGTTTTGAAACATCTAACTTTGGAGTTCAATAAAAATGCAGAAATGGCTTAATTTTTATCAACCTTTTTTAGAAATCTTACTTTGTTACCATGGTCTCTCTTTCTGTACACTTTTTTCTACAAATTTTTCAAAAATCTTTGGCAAAACTTTTTAGAAAGAGAAACTTCTATCGTATTTATTTCTTAAGCAGGCAAAACAATCACACAGTACAAAATAGTAGGATGAGTGTCCCTTTCCAGGTACCTCAGTTTACCTCCGTGGTAAGTAAAGTCACTGCATGACTTAGGTGTTCCTCCAGAGTTGCTGTGTGTGTACATTGCTTGCACATACAATACATTCCACAGGAAGGAGTGGATAGTTTTTAATACAAGTTGTATGACATATCGCCTAGTTTGTGCTTGCTTCCACTGTAGAGGATATGCTTACACCTTTAACCCAGGTTGCATATTTATGTTTACAATGAAATTCCATTCCTGGGTCTATGTGAATCTGTGTTGTAAGTTTACTCAGCGGCTATTGTGTGTGCTCAGATAATCCGTAAAGTGACTCTGTGGCCCAAGTTACCTGCAGTATGTCGCTTCCTCGTTTCAGAAATGCATAAAAATCTGGCTCCTGTCCTGTGCGGGTCACAGTCTTCGTGATTATCCTCATTACCAACTTCAGCTCCTGACACGCTGGGCAAGACTAAACACAGGACTACCTTAGTAAATTATCTATGGAAATTTGGCCAAGAAGCAAGAAGTGCTTGCCATTGATTTCTTGTTATATTCTGCCTACTTAAAGTATTCTTTTATCTTCTGACACGTCTACTGATTTTAGTTGGGTTAACTCAATAATTCTTTCTACCACCCCTAACTCCAGCTTTTAGAAATTCTCGGGTCTTTTGTTTATGTGCTTAGAATGTGCTTTGTAACTTTTTAGTGTTAAGAATCAATGCCAATGCTAATTGTTGGCATATAATAAATGTGAATATTATCTTGCTTATTAGCTTTTTGGCTTGTTCTTGCAAAATCATAAAATGTGAATGATGGCAAACATTTTTATCTTCCTTTTTGTTTCTTTTCCACAGATGTTAAATAGGTCTCACACCGTCTAACTAAAAATGTTACTCTGACTGCTCTACAACATAGTAAGGATGGCAGTTTTCTGTAATTCAAGTTCTTATTTTAATAAGAGTTCTACTGGCACTATTTTAAGAGTGAACTTCTTCCATTGTTTTGTTAGGAAAATTTAAACTCTGCACTTCTCAAGGTAGAAGGTGAGAGAAATAGATGAACTATGGCTTATAATGCAAATATCTTGATCAAATCTCAAGAGCTGGACATAATTTGTAGCGTGATATTACATAACTCATTTAGTATCTAGAGTGGAAGTGTTTATGAAATGCTTTGATGGTGAAGACTGAGTAGATTTTCTTTGATGCAGCTTCCCTTCGTTTCTCACTGATTTCTCATTTTTCTGTACTTTCAATGTCTATTTTCCTCTACCATAAACCGTGACAGCCTTACTTTACTCCAAGCTAAAGAGGTACTACAAATTTTTTTCCTGTGTTACTGGATTACTGGGGAAATCAAAGAAGGACAGTATATGTGAAATTGTCCCTGAAAACTACAGAGCACTCTGGAAATGAGGCCATTTCTGGAACATTTCAGCTTCATAGCAGTAGATGGAGAAATGGCCTGATTGACTCATATGTAATAACAATATGCTCCTTCTATTCAAGTCTTTTCTGAGAAAAGGAAAGTAAAACTTTGAGATAAAATTATTGAGGTAATGAACAATAAAAGAATTTGCAGAATATCTCAGAACATCATTAAACGCTGTTGTTAAAGTTACTGAATAAAAATACAGTGGTACCTTGGCTCACGAATGCTTTTGTTTGCACACAATTTGGTTCACAAACAGAAGTGTTTGGCAAAATTTTGTTTTCGTTTGCAGATTCTACCCTGGGTGGCAAACGCAGCTGTGCCCACCTTTTCTGCATAAACAGATATGACCTTCTTTTCCAAAATGGTGGAACAGATTAAATTCATGAACTGAGGTAGTACTGTACCATAATATAATAGATGATGTTAAATATAATACAGTAAAAGTAAATGTGAAGGCAGTTGTACAATAATTACCCTTTTGTTTGACAAATGCTGCTTTAACATGTGCCCTTAATGATAAGTGGATTGAAGAAGAAATTTATAAAAGGAATAAGAAACATTTTGGGTGTGAGGGGGAGAGTTCTGGTATCAAACCAAGGTCCTGGTGCATGCAAAGCGTGTGCTCACCCTCAGAGCTACACCCTCAGCGCCAAGAAATCGCGATCTGTGAGGAAGACAGTCGTAGGATGAGGGCTTTGAATTAAGGAATCCCACAAGATTCTAAACATTTACAGTGCCTACTCGAATGATTGTATTTTATCCATTCAGCCCATTAGGGACAGTGAGGGCATGGAGAAGCAGCTGTGAAGATTTCAACATTTCAGCTTTGTGAAAAATATTTTTCAAGTTTTTACTCTGATTGATGGCTAGATACTTCATGAAATCTTTTGTTAAACCGATACTGATGACCAGGAAGATGTCCAAAACAGGCCCAGCTCAGAGCTCTTTTCTGTCGGTGAGGCCCGCGAGGAGAGGGCAAGTTGGCGGGGACACGTTAGAATGTGGAGAGCCCGTAACCCAGGACAGGGCAGGAAGTTCTTGTGCCAGAGGAAGAGCTTCTGGATAACTCACACAGAGGACATTCTTTGATGTTGTTTCTTTAACAAAAATAGTTGGAAAAATAAACTAGACTCAACTTTGGAGCATCTGACCAGGCTTAAAGGCCTTGGGCGCAGTGTTTTGTGATTTGGCCGTCCAAAAACACTCTCTCCTTGCAAATTATTCTTCTTGCTGCTAACTTGGCATCACCTTCCTGAGCATGTGCTCCATGCTAGTGCCAGGATTTCCGTGAAGGTTCCGGATCAGCTATCACGGGATGCATATGGCACGTGCATTGCCTGTGTGTCTGACCCCAGTTATGGGATCATGAACGATGTTATGAATCCCTTCCCATGCTCAGAGTTAAGATACAGAAGTAGGTAAAGAGATGCTGCTGCTGTGGCTCCATATGGAAACCCCCTTTCTAAATAAGCAAGTCGTAGATCTCAGAAGAGCACTAAGGTGTCTCTAGCTTTTCCTTCTGGGAATATGCAGATGTATGTGATCCTTTATGCAAAACAGCAAAGGAGAAGAGTGTGCCCTTTGGGAGCGGGTGCTGTAGAATGATCAATGTAGTCCTTGGCGGGCTCGCACGGAGAAATCTGAAAAATGTTCCTCTCCTCCATCTCAGATAATTCTCCACTTCTCCAGTTGTCAGTTTGCAGTAGACACGTAGAGCTACTTGAAACTTGAGAACTCATGTTTAGGGTAACTTTTCTGGCCATTTCTTTTACCATTCACAATTTAGGAGTCCTGTTTTGTCAGAATAAATTCCAAAATTCTATCTGTTGGAACACGGTGGAAGTTCTCTAACCTCCTCTTGATCCACATTTTCTATATTCACTTATGAGAATTCAGTAGATTAATATAGGAATAAGGTCTTTGAGAGCAAGAACTCTCTCTTCTTTTTATACGCCCTATAACAGTGGCAGCAAATCTATGGCACATGTGCCACAGTGGGATCTTTGTATTATTGAAAGCTCTAAAAGTTCACATCACTTCCCTGTAATGTAAACCTAATAATACTGTGACAATTCATAATGGATACGTGATAAAATGGATAAATGGTGAAATCATTTATTGCACATGACTTAAAATTAGTGATTAATGACTGGATTTCTGTGAAATCCTACTGGTTACTTTGCTTCCTTTAATTTATACATTATATCCTTTTTGATGCTTATAAATGATATATATTTTTATATAAATTGTATAATATAAATTATAAGTATATTTATATATTTCATATGTTCAGAAGCCTCCATAAACATTAGGTAGGTGAACATTTTCTGGATCTCTTTTTGAGTCAAGAAGTTGAAAGAAAATATTAAATATGATTGTGGCTCCTTCCTAGCAGTATCACACTAGTATTCAGAGATTGATTCCCACAGCAAAATTTGCTGTAGAGCTTTTTGATGGACTCTGAATAAATCTGGGAACAAGAAGAAAGTTTCAAAAGATGTGGATTTTTATTAAATATGCTTGAAGCAATTCAGTTCCTTAGAGAAAAACAACTTCAAACTTCCAAGAGCTTTTCTGCAGCTGGGAGAGTAAATTCATATAAAGTTTTCTCATGGTTAACACCAAGACATGAAGGCTGGCTCTGTATGCTAGATTCGTGCCTTCCCCAGAGGGACAGATCCTCAGCTCTTACGGCACATACATGCAAGGATTTCCTGTATACAGAGATGGAATAAACTATTCCTTTTGATGGCAATTTCCAGTCACAGAATAAGAAGACCGCATATCTTTAAGGATTTAGGTTTTCATGTTTAATAAGAGTGGATTAACTTATGGTGCTTTCTGAAAGATCAGTCATTTGCATGTTCTCTTTGTAGTTATTACTACTGGAATGTGCCATTATATATTTAGCGTGTCATTAAATCCACTTACTTTGTAATTCAGTTAATTTAAAAATGAACTTTATATCATTACAAAAAAAGAAAGTCATTGCCACAGGCCATAGATCAAAAGTAATTGTAACAATAAACACAAAGGAAACAAAATATGCCTCAGTGCTAGTTATGCGATATTGTCTGCTTGAGTCTCTGTGCTTGAGATCTGCTCATTCTTTGTTAAATTGAAATGTTTAAATGTGGAAGTGAGTCGAAGAGTACCACCACCACAGTGACTCGTTATCCTTCCCTCACTCAAAATGATTGAGAGAGATGAGAAAAAAGTACGCTTATGCCCGTAGGAGGTGAGGTTATTGAACACAATGTCACTACGTTCTTCCAATTACCCTGCACACCCCCAACAATGAGCTTGGGGCTACCTACAGTCCTGAGGCTGTCAATGTTGAGGCTTCTCCAGTCTTGAGAGACACTTCTCTGTATTAAAGCAAGAACTACAGCACAGATGCTGAGGTGGCAAGAGTAAAGTAATAAAAATTAACATAATAACTTTCTCATGTTGCTGGCATGCAAGCATCATCTGGGTAATTCATTTTGAGTTTACATAGGGAAAGATAGTTATAAATGTGCATATCAACAGATTCAGAGAGGAGGGTCATTTAAATGTAGCATAAATACCTAAAACAATCATCTTATTTTTATTTATTTTACATTTTTATGTATACGCAAACATCTCCCTTTAAATAAAATGTACCTCTATGTACAAAATACATGTGATTATTAGATGACTGGTTCTTTACCGAAATATCATTTCTATATTTTTAGGTAATTAGCAACTGCTCTTCTCATTAGGTATTTTGTCCAAATATTTAATTATTTATTTCCTTATTTTCAACAGCAATTCTTGGAGACATGTTAAAGCTTTTTATAGCTATGATGTCTGGATAAATGTGGTACAGTGGGCAAGTCAAGAAGCTGTTAGTTTAGAAACAGAAATCTTAGAGTTAGCAGACTCTTTGGATTCCAGTCCTGGCTCTACTGTTCACTAACCATGTAACTTTCGTCAAGTTACATAATCATTTTTTAACTATTTTCTTATTGGCAAATCACTCTAATAACTGAGGGACAAGTTTTATTTGTTTCACGTAAAGAGTTAATACATGTAATGTGTTACAGCACCTCGCACATGTAAACACTGAGAACACCAGTGAGTCACTCCCACTCCTGTCAGTACTCATCCTTGATAGCTTCTTGCCATGAGATGAGATGAAAAATATGAAAGCATAAAAATGTCACTCATTGCACTGTAGCCATAATCGTTGCTTTCTCACTGTCATATTTTAGTGAGTTTAAGTAGTGGACAAATTAAATAGAAAGAATTCCTGCTTTTTGAGAATTTCCTTAATGCTAATTTGCATACCAGTTTTTCTGAGGGCGTTACAAAATACGCAGTGATATTACCCCCTGTAAGGATGGAGGAACAGTGTGACACTTAGCACAAAGCTCTGTCAACAGTGCTAAGCTGTGCAAGCAGCAGGACAAGGCAATTTGGAGAGCTGTCTGGGGGCAGTGATTAAAAGCTTGTAAAATAAGATCTCTGGAGAGAGGCGAGGACACTGGAGTGTTTACCCTGCGGAAGAGGAGACGTGAAGACGACTAAATTCTATTACTGAAGTGTACGAGGGCTCTTTCCCAAAACCTCGGGGTAAACTTTTCTGCGCCCTCCCGAGACCCACAGCGGAGGAGGTGGGCTGAACGCGCAGTGAAGGGATTTAGAGTGGGCAGGAAAAGATTTTCACAGGTTTTTACACACTTAGAAAAGGAAAATATGTATATTCATGTTTTGGGAGATCTTCTTCATAAGGGCTAGTTGACGTGGCTTGACCTGGTTCTCCACTGAGGCATAGAGATGGGGGGCACTGTCCAAAAAGGAACCCTCTGCAAATCAGAAAAGGGCCAGCCCACCACAGCTGCAGAAATAGCCACTTACTAGCAGCTCTGCCCATCCGTAGCAGCGTAAATACCTCAGTGGGAAAGTCCACGTGGAAAGAGCGCAACCTAAGTTTATTAGGTAACGACACCAACCTATCGGTCCTTGGGATGAAGGCTTTCGGTTCAAGCCATAAATAACTGTGTATCTCCTGTATCTTCCCTGAGTTTTCCATATTGTGGCCCTGGAAATTTTAATATATTTACCAAGTTTTCACTTACCCCCTCTGTGGGGCAACAACTGTGTCACTTTCTGAAGTACTTGTGGACGTGCTCTTTCTTGAGTGCTTTTTAGTTTGATAATAGCAGGCTGCCTTGATGTCCTGAGCTGATTCAAAATGTTGGTCTTGCATGGTCATTTTGACTTTGGGGCCGAGCCAGAAGTCGCACATCATGAGATCCAGTGAAGGAGGTGGATGCCCCACAGTGTTTTTACAAAGCTGCCATTCGGCAGGATGGCATTCAGCAGCTGTGCTCACCATGGTTTTGGTCATACCTCCTGAAGACACTCACACAAGAGGGCTTCCAGAATTGCTTCAGAAAGTGGCAAGAATAATCAGGTAAGTGTGTTCAAAGAAGAGACGATTTTGCAGAGGACCAATGGCAATGCGTCTTTTACTATAATAAATTTTTAGAATTTAAATTCACAGTTTATTTTGATCATGCCACCTATTATAACACAAACAAAAACTAAACAAAAGGTCATGTTTACCACTATGTCTTCGGATACACTTTGATATTGTCTATCCTATTCTATTTCTTTTTAATTTTTTATTTCAAAGAAAAAAAAAACCAAAATTTCATAAGAATATAATAAGAGAACAACAATAGTTCACACATTGTGTATTGTTATCTTTAAAGTAGTTACTCAAAGTACAAGATATGGGCATAAACGATTAACCAATGAATATTGGCACAAACCTTTCTTTTCAATGAACTAAAAGAAACTAGTAGTATAACCATCTGCTACTTTTTCCTTCATTCTTTTTCTCTTTCCTCCATTCTAGCTCCTTTTTCATTTTGAACCATTTCTTGCCATTTCACAAGTTCTATTATTCATTTTGGAACTATTTTCTCACAGCAGGGAGATAATACAATAGTTATACATATGGGTCTGATTTATTTCACCTATGAGTAGTATGCTCTCAAGTTGCATCCATTTACGTATAAAAGTCTCAAGTTTATCCTTCTTTATGGCTGAGTAATACTCCCTAGTATAGAAATACATCTTTTTTATCCATTCCTGTTGATGGGCATTTGGGTTGTTTCTAGGAGTTAGCTATTACAGATTTGCTGCTCTGTAGAATGATATTTTTAATTCTCCCAGGAAGATACCCAGAAGGGGAATAACTGGGTTGAATGGGACCTCTAAACCTAGATTTTGAGGTATCTCTACACTGATTTCCACAGTGGTTGCATCAGTCTGCACTCCCACTAACAGTGGAGAAGGGTTCCTTCTTCCCCACAGTGCCTCCAGCATTTGTTATCGGTTGAGTTCTTGATAATTGCCACTCTTTCTGGAATGAAATGGAATCTCAGTGTTTTAATTTGTATTTCTTGAATGACCAGTGATGTTGAACACTTTTTCATATATTTATTTGCCATTTGTATTTCTTCATCTGAGAAGTATATATTCATCTCAGCTGCCCATTTTTGGATTGGGTCTTTGAGTTTGTGGGTCTGAGGTTTTTCAATTCTTTGTATGCACTAGATATAAATCCTTTGTCAGAAGAACAACAGGCTAAAATTTTTTTCCCACTTTGTGGGTTGTCTCTTTACTCTGTTAGTGATTTCTTTTGATATGCAAAGCTTTTTAATAAGATCCCAATTGTTGATTCTTTGTAATATTTTCTGTACAGTCTGGGTTTTGTCCATGAACTCTCTGCCTACCCCTATGTCTCCAAGATTTTTACCTACTTTCTCTTGCAGTAGATTTAGTGTTTCTGTTTTAATATTTAGATGTTTGATCCGTTTTGACTTTAGTGCATTGTGATAAACTTGGTCTTTAGCATGTGGAAAGCCAGTTTTTCCAGCTCCATTTATTAAAGAGGCTGTCTTTCTTCCAGTGAACATATTTGACCCCTTTGTCAGAGATAAGGTGGCTGAGTGTGTTTGGAGTTGTTTCTGCACCTTCTGTTCTGTTCCCCTGATCCTCAGGTTTTTTTTTTTTTGTGGTACCATGCTGATTTTACCACAGTAGCTTCATAGTATAGTTCCAAGTCAGGGATTGTGATGCCCCTGCCTTGCCTTTGTTGCCCAGAATTGATTTTGCTATTCTAGATCTCTTCTGGTTCCAAATGAAATTTAAGAATGTTTTTTCTAGTTCTGAGGTATGCTAATAGTATTTTGATCAGGATTGTTTTAAATATATAATAACAATTTTGGGAGCATGGCCATTTTCACTATGAACCAATTCTTCCTATCCATGAGCAAGGGATATCTTTCCATTTTCTGATATCCTCTTTGATTTCCTTTTTAGAGTATTGTAATTTTCAACATATAGATATTTTACTTTCTTTGTTAGACTGATTCCTAAGCATTTCATTGTTTTGGTTGCTGTTGTGATTTCTCTCTCAGTGAATTTGTTGCTTGTATATAGGAATGCTACTGATTTTAAAGTGTTGACTTTGTGTCTAGGTACACTACTGAATTTAGTTATTAAATCTACAAGTTTTTGGTAATATCCTATTCTATTTCATACTTTTAAATGCTAGTTGCAATTCACTAAGTTGATTCCAATATTTACTAATGGTTACAACTCGGATTTTAAAATACTGAAATATGATCTCCACTAATCTTGTTGAACTGTCAATGTTGATTTGCTAAATTGTGTATATTGATTTGAATTAGTGCAGTGATGACTGGGCTTACCTTTCAAATGTGTCCATATAGGGAGGGTGGATTGAGTAACATTGAGGACTAGAATTGAGACACAGAGCTGAAATGACTCTAATAGGATGGCTCTACACTATGGCTATAGCATTGGTAATGAAGCAAGGAGAACGGGTAAAAAGTTGGTTGTGAGAAGGGGAGGTGCTATTTAGAAGGTATATCATGGGGTCTGGTGATTGGATGCAGGTCTGTAATTGGCTATAGTTGAGCTTTTGGTTTCCGGTTTGAATGATGAGATAGATATGGAACTAGGAAGATAGACAGAGCTAGTTTGGAGGTGTTAGGAATTTAGAATTGGATAAATAGCTAGAGATGCATGTGTCTACAGTGAGCTATAGAGTCAGGTCAACAATGCTTAGCTTAGCTGAGAACCATAGATTTAACTAGGTTAGCCCAAGGACACAGTGGAGTGAAAAGAGACCAGTGAGGAAGGCTGGATTCTGGGAAATTGGAGCATTTAAAAATCCACAAGGGCAACAAGAAGGACAGAATGTGGGACAGTGTGGCCAGCAAAGCCAGGAGAGGAGTGATTATCAAGCAGGAATAGACAACTAATCGTCCCCCAGAGGGGCTGGGGTGGGAAAGGCCCATCTAATGTGGTCTATGAAGCTGGGAGGACATGCTCCCTAGAGGCACGGAGGGAACTGAAGGGGGTGTGAAAATTAACAGAGATGGAAGAAATACAGATGATAGACTCTTACACAGCTTTGAAAGACTTTTATCTGGGAAAGCAAAATTGCAGAAACAGGAAGGGAGTAGGAGTACATGAAGACACGAATGAGTGGTCAAAATGGAGAGTGCAGTTTTGAGGGGTTGCTCTGGCCATTTTTAAAAATTTTAAAACGGGAAAGATTTGGGTATCCTCATAGACTTGAGCTAAATGACCCAGCCATGAAGGCGATTCGAAGATATGATCATGGAAGAGGATAGTGACACAAAACCCATCAGGAACCAGAAAGGTCTATGGCTAAAGCAAAAGCCAAGAAATTCACCATGGCGAGGCGAACAGAGGAGGGCAGGGTTGGCAGGGAGAAGTGGGTTTGGCGGGAGGGTGGCGGGTTTTCGTGATGGGCTGCTGAGCTGCATAAAAGAGCACGCCCTTCCCACTGCTCCTCTGGAGATGGAGCACGCTGCGCAGCTCGCGTGGGATGTCTCACTCAACAGCCTGTTTGCAGGGCCAGAGAAGAAAAGTGCTGGGTTGACTCAGGATTGGGTTTATACCAGAGGTATGGGACCTGAGTTAAACAAGGGAAAAGGAAAGCAAATCAAGAATAGGAGGCATCAGGGGATGAAAGAGCTTCAGGAAGTCAAAAATCAAGTGTACTTGATTTGGAGATCACAGTTCAGGGAAAGAGCCATTATGGGGAATGGCATGTGTTCAGGTTGGTGAGATTCCCATGAAAATACTGAGTGGATCTAAAGCTGTCATTTTTTGTTTGCTATGAGATGTTTCCAGGTCCAAAACATTTAAGGATTTGGTCACTTCAGGGAATATCCACGTGAGTACTTTAGAACTTGGGGACACAGAAGGAGGGAGGGTCAGACAGATGGATGGACAGACAGAGAGGGAGAGACCAGGAGAGACCAGCAGAGACAGGGAGGGAGGGAGAGAGGGAAGGAGAGATTGCTTGAGAGAGAGAGAGAGAGAGAGAGAGAGAGAGAGAGAGAGAGAGAGAGAGAGAGAGAGAGAGATTGAGAGAGACAGAGGGAAAGACACACAGAGACAGAAATGAGAATAAACATGAATGTGTGTAGTCCTTATTCTGTGACAGTACAGAGAATGACAGGAATCCCTGCCTTATACAAAGCATTTCCATGGTGAAAAAATAGTTAAGTGAATTAGAGCCCAGGGTACAGTGAAAAGATGAATATATGGTTATGCTGCTGGTCCAAATTCTCAAATGTGAAAAATACTTCATAAATTATTAAAATAGAGTACAAAAACAAGAAACGTTAATGTACTCATAGGAAAGCAATGATAAGTCAGTCCCTACACACGAGTGAGGGGCATCTGTAAATGGCTCTCTGACTTTACCCACATACCTAGCAGACAAGTGAAGCACAGGAAGGGAGTTTGAGCCATGCAGAGGTTTTTTCTGCCAGAAGTTTTCTCTGTCATCTGTTTTTCTCTCAAATGTTTTCTACGTACTCAAATGAAGGAAATAGCTGCTATAACTATGCACCCATAACTCGCAGAACAGCCAGGGAATTATTTGATATACTGTGTGTTCCAAGATAGTTCAGTTTGTGGAGTTTAGAAATCAATGCTGCAGAGATCTTGTGCAAGGTGTTAAACAATGAGAATTATCAGCGGCACTTTTCAGGTGCTCCTTCCTAGACCTTGATCTTTAGCCTCTTCTCCATTTGAGAAAAAGGACTCTGAGTTCCTTTTAGTACATAAAAAGCTTTCATTCCAGCTATTTCACGGTGCCAGAAACTTCCTAAGGCTCTCAGTCATTCTGCTGGCAACTGTTAGAACGAGAGCATTGCCCTTCGTAAGGCCAAGCTTGCTATTCTGGGTGGTCCAAAAGCCATGAGCCATGCGGAAACTCACTTCGGGACCATAGTGTCATTTTCCTTGTTGTTTCAGAGAGGTGATAGTTGCAACAGCAAAAAATGGACTAACAGAGCACTCCTCATTACACTCAGTGGCAACTAGAACTTTATGTTTTTTACAAAAAGTAAAAAACATGACTACCCAAAGTCATGACTTTGCTGGATGGACAAAAGCAGGAGGAAAAATATAGGTGGCCTCAGATGTGAGTTCTCAGATAGAACAACCCGATTGTGGACAGTAGTACTCATCTTGTAATCTTTGAACTATTGCCTGCATCTTATAGAGGTTTCTGGATTTATATTTGAGGAACTAAGGCCAGGAGATCTGGACCCATCTTCAAAATGAGCACAGTTTGCAAGCATATGATATGAGCTCTGAACTGTGAGTATAGTGTACTGTAATGTGCTTTTTAAAGTAGAGAATGTTGGCTTGTACTACATGACAAATAATGTTCCTTAAATATTGACATTGCTAAGGATTGCTTAGCTGCAGTTTTGGTCAGATAGGAAATTAATCTTGGACCAGCTCTGTTTTTTGATTCAGACATTTGTGTAGGGTCCACTTCTTTTTGATGGACTGGCAGCTACTCAGCTGATAATTTCATTAACGACGGAAGATGATGAAGCACATAGCACAATTCCCTAGTTTATGCTGCTAGGGACTGATTGCAGAACTCCTTTGTCCTCAGTTGCATCTTTTATCTTTCCCAAAGACAAAATGATGTTACCTTTCTCTAGCAGACAGTGTCCCTGACATCCATTTGCATGGTGGTGGCAGCACCAAGGATGTTTGCCGTGGAACCCACTTCAGTGTTTTCCCTTTTTAGGAAGAGAGACAGTGAAGGTGATGTTGAGATAGTTGTTCTTTGAGTAGATTAATATAGTTATCATCAGCACACTGTCAACTTCGTCAAAAGAAGCACATTTGAGTTCATATTATTATAAGGGGCACAGAGCAGGCTCACCAGGCCTGCCATGTATTTTCTTTCCTTCCAAATTCCAGCATTCCTTGACATTCATGGATTAGATATACTCCCTGTTAACTCTTCAAGGTTACTCTCAAACTTTTTCAAACACAATAATTCATCTTGAATTGCGTGCCCTAGGAGAGGACTATGGCGATGAATGATTGCAGCCTATGTAGGTGCCTAGCCTGTTGGCCGTTTAACTGGTTCTGTGTCTCTCCGCTTGGTCACGTAAACTCTTATGAAGAGCTGCTTTGTATTTCAATCTAGATGATATTTACAGGACCGTTGAGGATCTAAAGGGGGTCGTGAGTATTTTTAATTTTTACTTTATAAATCTGCAGAGATTACGTGGTAGAGTGGCGTTCGCCGTCGGGGATAGGTGGAGGCCTTTGACTGGTGCTGTCTTGCGTATATAGAAGCAGCACAGCTTTCCCACGAGTCAGGGACACTTACCAAGTCGAGTCACTCCTGGAAACTTGGTATAATTACACGCTTAACACGTTAACGATGGGGCCATCATTCCTCTGCCTCACTGCCGGTGGCTCTGAGTCACCAGTGCAGCATGATGACTGTCCCATGGGGCAGGACGGGTACCAGCCACCCCGTGGGACAGTCACCCATGCACCACCAGCGCTTCAAGCTGGCAGGAATGTGTTAAATGAGGTAGTCTTTGTTATAATTTCAAGAGGTACTTGGGGAGCAGGAATTCTGCATCAGAATCCTCAAGCCCTATTTTAGGCTAAAGTTCTAAGAGGTGGCTTCATGCAAGAGGCCAAATGCCTATTTTATGTCTTGCTTTCATGAACTTCTAAAGAGTAAACCCTTAAAAGGAATGAAGGCATAGGAGGAGGCAGTGAGTGGTCTGCACTTTTAGGCTTATTTCCTGGACATTTTCAGAGTGCTGTAAACTTTGAGCCTTGGGGACATGAGATTACAAATCCAACTGTGATGCAGGTCCGAATGCCACCAACTGACACACGCCACATGCACCCAAATGACAGGCGACCCAGGCTTTCCTGTGTCTTACTAAAATTTTTTCTGAATTTCACGGATCATTTTCTTTTACAAAACCAGATACAATGCACGAAACACCATTTGGGACATCTGCGCATTGCCAAAGGATGTGATGTGTGGGACGGAGACACCTGGAATAGGAGTGACTTCCACAGAGAAACAAAGAGAATGTTGTGTTTGTTGGGTGCCTATGGGAGAAAGACACTCCCAGTTGTAAGAGCGGAGTGAGGGGCCAGTGAGGTGTTCTGAATTTTCTGAGGTTATAGCTGGTGCGCTCTGCTTGACCGTGGAGAGCTGGGTGCTCTGCTGTGCCCCTGTGGGTGGTGTAGGGAGGAAGGCTCAGGAGATCCTGCCCTGAAGCTTCCATTTCATCAAGCTGTGTCCCAGGGAGCTGGGCTCAGGTTCCCCATGGGTTTGCTGTGTTCATGCAGAAATGATTCAAATGTGGTAATAGCTTCCTCCTTCCATAGACCACCTTTGCCTCTTGCTTTGGCCACTTTTTATGTGGCAAATTTATTTTGCCACTTTGTATTTTTCAGCATCGGTGATGATGTTATTGTCATCCAGGCAAGATGAATTCACTTAAAAATGAACTGTTCCCCCAGCTTCCCTCATCTTCTCTCCCACCTGCAGTCCCTTTTTTCTTCTCTTTCTTTTGAAAAGTTCTGTGGGAAGAATAAACTACACCCCTCAGAATCCCGATACAAGTTTATTTTGCTATGATAATGATAATTGACATTTATATTATTTCTTATTTATTCTAATGGGAATATTACAATAGCAGTTACTAAATTTAATAAAACTTCCATAACATGCAATATGTAAGGTACACTTGTAAGCATTTTTAAACACTGAGCACCTAATCTGAGGTCACAGTCAATGTCCAAAAGACTTTATTGGAAGCAACAAGCCACGGTGGTTTAACATGTGTGGAAGCCACTAAGGATTTGGGATTCACTCCACCCTATCCCACCCTTCTGAAGCTATATACTTTGATTATTATGTAATAAAATGGGCTTAATGTGTGTAGTTTGAAGGAGTCAGTTTCAATCTAAAGGTTTTATAAAAGTCAATTTCATTACTTTATAGCACACCGAAATCATTTAATTCTGGCATGTACTCTAGCTGACTGCATTGATTTATCCAAGAAGGAAAACAGTTTCATTTTGAAAGAAGGAAAAACGAAAAACATAGCCAAGATCAGAAAATGGATGAGGGAAAGAAATGAACTACCCATGGCCCCAGGCCCACCCTGGCAGGGTTGTGTAACTCCAGAAAAAGGCAGAAGCTCTTTAAGGCTGACCCAGTCTTTGGGCATTTCCAAAGGAGAATTGAGTAAATACAGGAAAATATTACTGAGAACAGGGCTATCTTTACGGAGGATGCTGACTGAGTATATATTGATCAAGCTATTAATTAAATACCAAGAGTTCTGAATTAGCATTTAATCTATCTGAATTCCAAAGGAAGTAGTGTAGTGTCAGCATAAATAAACACCTAAGTGTAGCCATCACTCCAAGGGAATCCCTAACTCAAGAATAGCACGTTAGTTCCCCTGTGCTAGGTTCCTGTCTGGTTTCCCTAAACACTGTAATTCTTACCAGTTGTGACTCACCTCCAGCCCTTCTGAACAAAGGCTTGTTCCTGTGGTTCGACCCTTTATTTTGTCCCCTTCTGTTGTGTGGATAGCCGAGACCCAGTGACATCACTGCTCTACGAGAGAAATATATGAAATTTAGGTCCTGACCATGTTGCTGTGCTACCAGAGCATTACATTCTTCTGAATACATTAGTCACTTTCTTCTGTAGAGGATACAGGTTCACCTTCCTCCATGTGAGCTGAACGCAAGTAAAGAGCACCAGCATAGTTATCACGTTTAAGGAGTTTAAAACATGAAGAAAGAGACAAGTGAGTTGGGCACAGGCACGATGATAAGTGGGTGAGATGCTGAGGGCACAATGACAGGAACAGTGCCATGGTGGGATGACAGGGAAAGGCTTCTCCAAGGAGCTGCGCATTAGGGAGCTGAGCAAGAGAAAATCTGAAAGCACCTGTGCTTGAAATGAGCACTTTGCCTGTGTTCTGGGCAGAGAACAGAGCACAGAAAGCCTTCTTAGGAGTATGTGCTGGAGACTGAGGTTGAGCAGTGCAGCCACATCCACGAGCAGGGAGCTCAAGGTCATGGCCAGCAGACAGAATGTTGCTGAGTGCATTGAGAGAGCTTCCCTGAGTGGGGAGGGTGAAGAAATATGTCTATATTTGGAATATCACTTTTGGTAACATGGGGACTAGGGCTTAACAAAAACAAGAGGGAAAAGGATGAGAGCTAGAGTGCACTTGTACCAGTCCAGGGGAGCAGTGTGGTAGGAGACGGAGAGCAGTGGGCCGCTCCAAGATACATTTGGAATTCCCAGTTGGTAGTCTGTCTCTAGGAGAAGAGGGGTACATAGGATTATGCAATGACACCTAAGTTCTTGGTTTCTTTACATGATGGTGACATTTACTGAATGAAAAGAGTGAGAAAGAAACAGCCTGGAAAGAGGAAGCGGTAGAGATGTAGTGGTCTATTTTGGACTAATAGGACTTCACATGCTCGTGAAATACCTAAATGGAGTAAAGTAACGAGCAACTGAATATAAAACCTGAATTTCCCAGGAGAAATTTGGGCTTGAATTATAAATGTGGTAGTTAGTAATGCACAATGAAAACATTTAAAGCCATTGAAAGGTACATTTCCTATAGAGGAAAAAGGAAGGGCAGATAACAAAAATACAAAGGCCCAGGGAAAATCCCAGCTCCTCCACACACAGAGGACAAGTTGAAGACAAGAAAGTGGAAGGGATGATGGAGAAGAGAAATTTAGGAAAATGTCAGCTGGAAATTTTGGAGGAAAAGTAGGGCAGTGAAATTGTGGACATCAGAAGCAAATGTGAGAATAAACTAAGATGTTAAGTGAATGTGTTCCGTAACCAAAAAGGGTCCCTTGGATTTAGTAAGATAAAGTCATTGGTGACCTTGTTGAGTAGTTTTAAAGAGAGAAATTGTGGTCAGAGCTTTGGTAGACTGACTGAGGTGTAAGTGGGAGGTTGAAAATTGTAGACAAAAGTAAATGGTCCTCTCATGACAACATGGGTTGGGAAGAAAAGCTGAGAAGTGGGGAAAAAAGGCTGGGAGCTAGCGTGGTACCCATGAGAAGCTTTACACTGTGTGTTTACACGCCAACAGCACAGGTGTGTGGGAGTGACCACTGAGGCAGCAAGAAGACTACTAAGGGATAAAGCTTTTACTGAAAAATTTTCTATAGACATAGCAGAAAAAGATGGCACCCAATCAGGCAGTTTCACGGTGAGACGTTAGGGCATCACCATCTTGTAGGCTCTGGGGTCTCGGTGAGGTTGGGGAAATAGTCACCATCTAAGGTGGTGGGAAGGGATGAAGTAGAGTAGAGCTGAGAGAGAGATGTAAAAGCCCTGTAGGAGAAGCAAACAACAACAAGCCTGGTGTAGAAATAACAGTAACAATATAGCTCAGCTGTGTTGCAACCACATTTTGTCTACCATGATATGAGGGTTCTTCCACTCAATTCAGATAGAAAACATGAATTGGCAAAGTGACGCTCTGCTAGCAGCTCTCAGCCTTTAGTGCACTGGGTCTTGGTGTTACCAGCTGGTACCAGTTTATACCAGACATTGTTAGTCTCAGCCAATGTGAGCCATCACTGGTTGATGCGGGCTTGTGCAGATGTCATCAACTCTGCCAGTTGCTGATCTCTGTCCCTGGTGTTCATTGGCCCTCATCTCCAGAACTATTCAGGGCTAAAAGCCCCTACTGTTTACAGCTCTTTCTTTTAAAGTGGATGATCTGTCCAAAGTACACAGGATAAGAATCTTACAGACTTACTGGATCTGAGCCCACAGTACCTGAGAAATAAATCAAGAACTGATTTACAGGATCACCAGAGCGAGGCTTTATTTGGACAGGACCTGCGCTTCAGTATGAGAACAGGAAATAGGGATGTCAGTACACCAAAGAAAGCCCTCCTAGATCATCCTGCAACAGCGTGAGGAAATTCTGCTTACACAACAGCTGCAGGCTTGTGATTGGTCCACACGCAGGTTTGCTATTGGTCATCAGGCCTGTGATTGGCCTGACTCAGAGCCTGGTGGTTGATCCCAGTTGGTCTAAACTTGAATCTTGTGATCCAAGCCTATTGATTTGTCAAAACTGAATTCTACAAATTGGTTCAAGTTCAAGCAAGGCAAACGCCCCCTCACAGGTGTGGGGCACCCAGGATAGCCACAGCTGTCACAGCACTGAGGAACTTAGGGAGACTTGAGCTGTTTGATTGACAGTTGTAGCATCTCCAGGGAAAATGGTAGGACCCAAACTGGGAAAACTTAAAGCAAGTTTAACTGTGTTAATTATAGCTTATTGGTGTTTGTGGATGTTCATAATGGGCCTGCATCTGTTTCTGATCTCTGTCACACTGTGGGTGGTTCAGTGTTTCTTTGAAGAGGTGGCATCTGGCAAGCCACAGGAGCAGGGAATGGTGCCATAGCTGATAGTCAGACTGCAGCTGTCAGAACGACCTAGAGAGTGGCCACAAAATAACATGAGGGGTAGCAGGAGGATGCTGAGGCAAGTGGAGCCAGTCCCTCCTTAGGAGTCCAGCAAAGAGTGAAGGGAAGTGAGGGGGAAGGTATGACAGCTGTTGGCCAAACTATGCCTCACTCTGCCACCAGAGGAGAAAAAGGGGAAGAAGCAAATGCTTTTGTCTGCCTCAGCTTGTGGCCTGTGAATGTGAACTCACGTGACACCAGTATAATTAGTACTTTCACACGTATGAGTCATGAGGCAGAATATACAAAAAACTTAAATTGTTCCAATTGTTCCTTTTATAATTGTGTAATGGGGTAACGTTTCCCTCTACTCCAGACACAATACTCTGGACAGTCCCTGTATCCCCCAAGAAATAGAAGGCCATTCTGTGGTGGACAGTTGAACCAGATTTTAGACTCAGAAAGAAGAATATTGAATTACCCATTTTGTCAATATTCAATTTTCATTGAAAGGTGAGACCCGCCCCCCACCCCATACTCCCTTTATTACCTTTTCCAGCCAAGGCCCTACTGATGGTGTCTGACAGGCTTATCTGATGCGGATGTTCAGGGAGGTAGGAGAGGGAAGAGGTACAGAAGGTTTCTGCTGGACACCTGCACTTTTAAGGTAGATAGGTATTTTTGAGGGGCCTAGTTAACATTTTCTCTGAGGCATTTTTGTGGATTTCTCCCAGAATCCCCTCTAAATTCCACCCATTTACAACTCCTGCGAATTAAACATCTTCCTTTAATGAACATACTTTCTGCTACAAGGTGCAAGCTGGTGCTTTTCGGGGAGCCCAATGCTGGCTTCAGAAAATAGACATACTTCCTTGGGTCTTACAAACTGCGGGGTAGTGGACTCCACACAGCCACCTCTCCTTGGCTCCCACAGCAAAGTTATTTACCAGTTGCTTTCTCTCACCTTCAAGTTTTTCCATATTCACAGGTGTGCTGTGTTCAGCTCTCATTGATCACATACGCAGCCTGCACTTGGGTAGAACTGAGGCACCTTTTCCTTTGACGATTCCTGCGGTAGATACCCTGTTCTTTGGTGGCGGGTGCTAGGCTCACCATTCTGTCAATTCTCACCAAACAAATCCTTTCCTTTTCAAAATGTATTCTCATTCTTTTACTAATAATTTTGTACTTGGCTGGTTTTTAAGTGCTATAAAGTGACTTACACTCTCTTCTTTAAAGATTGGCTTTCTAGTTAATACTTGACTTTGGAATTTCATATTTATAATGTCCTGGAACCTCGAGTCAAAAGTTCCTATGTAGCATCATTTCCATTCCTTTATATGATGATTAAGCAAATTTTGGTACATATCTTGGAAGAAGCAGAGTAGAGTCACTGAGTTCCAGTTTACTTCAGGCAAGTATTTTTGACACACAGTGATCGGGTATAATTCCAAATGGAGTGATCTCATTGAATGATTGAAGGACTTTAGAATCCCAGTTGAACAAAAGAATACCTGAAGACAGGAGAAGTCAGAGAGCTGGAGAGGAAGAGGATGGTGAGAGGCATCACACTGACATTGGAGAATTGTGGTAGAAACACTTGGCTGGCTGGGCTAGAAAGACAGCAAGAGGTGGCTGAAATAGCTTGTTCACTGATGGCAGCAAGGATCAGCGTGACTGTAGAAGAAAAGAGCAGAGGTAGAATGCGGGAAAAGTAATGGGAGGTCAAGGTTAGAAAAGTCAGAGTCACAGATGATTCGCCTTCTGAGCAAGTGCTGACTGGGTTGGGAACAGATTGGAAGGCGGACCTGGAAGCAAAAGTCTTCGGTGAATAAGGAACAGTGATCACAATGTCGGTAGAAGCACCAGTGTGATCCAAGGTAGAAGAGAGTATTTGGGTGGGACGTGACTCAGAGGAGCACTGCAGTGTGTACGGCTGAAGAGAAGGAGTGGGACGGAAGTGGAAAGAACAAACTAGCAAGATTCCTACAGGATGTCTCTGAGACACAGTCTTTAAAAAGACATCGTGCACTGTGAATTGAATTGTATTGTATGAAAATGGATACACAATGCCGCAGATAAGGGTACACTGTCATAAAAAAGCATGGGCAGCAGTGAGGAAGCCAGATCATGGCAAGTTACTCTAGAAAAAATATTCTATTTCTGTAAATAACTTGCTGTACGGTTTGGGTTAGGTTGCATAAGTTGAATGCCAAAACTCTCCACTGAAAGAGTAGACTACAGGTACGTTCACAATCAAGTCAAGATTCCATTTGAAATGGACAAACATCCTGTGTATTAGGCATCATTTCTTCCTTTTCACCATTAGAAAACTGAGGTCCAGAGACCTCGGGTGATGAAACTTGAATGTAGGTTTTCTGGTTCCAGGTTGTATGTCATTTCCAATTGATAGTCATCCGTCGTTCTAGACATCCAGATGCACATCTAGACTTGTAAAACTTGTATTTTCAGTTTATGAGAATCCCCTCTTATAATAATATCAGCACTAATATATTTGTAACTGGACTTCTAAAATATTTATCAATATGTTACATATTTGTCAGGCATTTTGTAAAAATCTTAATTATTACATTTAAGCTAAAATATTCCAGGTTGTACCTTTTACATAAAGATGACTTGATATCTTGAATTGATCACTTCTGGGAAAAAGGAAAGTATATGTTGCACAACTTGTTCATATTTCTGCAGCTTTGGGTGGTGGAGGACTCTGGGAAGACAGACTAGTCAATGCACAGTTAATATGGTGGCTAAGTAGAAAACTGCTCTTTTATTTCCAAAGACAATGAAGGAGATACCATGTAATCTAGCACTTATAAATATAATACTTATTTCTTTTTCACATTTGGCCATGTTTTAGCGTGAAAACCTATTTTTTTGAGCTTGTAACACAAATATCTTTTTCTACTGTTTTTTCTTTTCTGCAGTGCTCTCACTTTATAAAACATTCCCAATGTTTAAGAGTAGCTAACCATCCTGCAGCTGACCTTACACGTAAGAGTACTCCATCATCCTACTAAATATACAAATAGCCATCGTGAAAACTGTGTGCAGGTGGATCAGGACAACAATCCTGAAAAACCAGCATATCTACATGACACAAATGTTTCAGATTCCCCTAGATCCATTGTGGGCTACTTGGTCAAGCTCATTTTGAAGAAACTAAAATCAGGGAAAGAATTTTAAAACTGAGAAAATGACTTGCTTTTTCCTTTTATTTAAACCTATCCCAAACCAAGAAACAATAAAAAAGAAGCCCTGACTTTTTTACACTTCTGATGTATTTTAAATAGCTTACTTTTTAAAAAAAGACAATGATATAAGAACATGTAAGTGGTAGTGTTAGCACATACATGTAGAAATAGGAGTGTCCTTGTCATGGGTAACTCTGGCCAAAACTTTATATATACTTGTGGTATGAGGTTAGAACTGATGGAAGACCTTCATACTATGATAAAGGCTATGAATTGGTAGCTGTATATGTATTAACGGGCTTTTACTTTTGAATGCTATGAAACATTCTTTGGAACACTGTATACTCTGATGAATTTTTTTTCTTTTTCATTAACACACGTCTGCAGTGCATAGGGATTGCATTTCTTGTGGGAGTTGGTACATCTTATAATGCACCTCAGTCTTTTTTGTCTCCTTCCACTGTTCCCCTTCCCCTCCCTCCATCTGTCAGTCCCCTTCCAATTTAAAAGGATCTGTCTCCCTACTTCCTAAGCAGCCTATATGTCCATCAACAGATGAATGAATAAAAAATATGGTATCTATAAACTATAGAGTACTACTCTGCTATAGAGGAGAATAAACTTGAGTCATTGTTACAAAAACGGATGCCCCTCGAGGCCATAATGTTAAATAAATTAGTCAGACACACAAGCTTCAATATCAGTTTCTCTGATATGAGAAACCAAAAATACAAACGAAGAAAAAATAAATGGTAGATAATGATTTTTTTCTGAGACAAAAACAAAATACAAATAAGCGAGTTATTTTTAGTGTTGAAATTGAATTCACTCTTTTGGGATGGTAGTTTTATATAAAGAGGTAGCAACATTGTTATTTTGTCAAATAGCATATACAGAATATGGAGTGCGAAACCCACATTAAGTCTGGAAGGAGCAGACAATGTAAGGTAAAGTGGACGTACACACTTAAATGACTACGAACGTGAGGAAATGAGGAGGAAAATGAAAAAACAAGTATTTAGAAGGGAAAACCAACGTGACTGGTTGTAACTGAAGGTAAAATATCATAACTGATATTGCCAGGAAGTTGGGTTTTGATATTGGATAAGGATTGAATGAATGGAGAAACTAAAAGTACAACTTTATTGCAATAGCATTATAGAGCAATGTGTGGAGCATATTAGAAAAAAAGGCTTTTTATTTTGAGGATAGAGGTCAAAATGAAGCTCTGTATTAAGGCTGACTACATTCAGGACAATATTTGAGGTCCATAGGACTTTAAAACAGTGATAGCTGAGAAACCTTTGAGTATTGGAAAGACAGTTGTAAATATAGGTTTAGGCTCTTTAAAAGCAAGTTTGTCTTATATGCCTTCAGGTTTCGAGGGTAGAACTCTGAAACATTGAAATGATGTCTCAAGCTTGATCATCATCTCAAACTGAAGTCACTGAAGAGGAAATTATGCTGGGAAATCTTTCAATACCAGTGAGATTCAGCTTTTCTGCATAAAAATGCCCATAAGATTAGCACAGTGTACATCACCCAAGAAAAATCTATGTCTGGCTTTAATGTTGAATTTTAGCCTTTGGCATGGTTCAAATGCTGCACGTAATTTCAGGTTTAAACTTTGCTTGTGCAAAGCTCTGAAATCTCAGAGCACTTAGGAGTTATGTGCAAGACAGACTTGCAGTCATCTGGAATTCCAGTCTGGACCTGGTGCGACCAGAGCTCGTTATGAGGAGCGGTTCACTGTTTGGTGCCTGCTGTTCAGAACTGTGTGAATAATTCTGTCCATAAGATGTTCAGCTTAAATGATGTTTCTGGATATGCTGCATAACTTGTAAATGTTATTCCTGTCATTAATAAAAGCATATACCGCCCCCCAGCACCACAACATTCTTGTACTACCTGTAAAAACTGGGCCATTTATTCCTTTTTACAGGGTTTATTCCCTCAGAAAACTTTGCTACAATTCTCATTTATATAGATCTAGACAAAGATGGCTGTCTTATATTGTCTATATACAAAGCAGTCTGTATGGTAGTTGGTGAAGATGAAGTAAAACATCCTGAAAAATTGAGAAGCTGCCTGAGATATTTACTACAGAAAAATAATTTCTTCGGACTTCTAAGGAGAAGACTCCCCTGCTGAGTGCCCACTGTAAGCAAGCTTAACTCTTTCCCAAACCACTTCACACAGCTCCAAATCTGCTTACCTGAAACCGAAGAGCCTTGTCTTGAACCACAGCTTCCTGTACGAATTAGGGAAATAGGCTCTGCTTTCTGCACCAAGTCAGAGCAAGGCGGTGATGGGGTTCCTTTGGGTTCTCTTTAGTGTTCAATTTATAATCACCTTCGATGCTGTGAAGAAAACCACTCAGTTACAGCATGCAGCTCAGGCTCAGCCTCCTCACCCTCACTTTTCATCTGTTCAAACGCTAGCCCCACTTTAGGTGCTGGGAACCAGAGTGAACACAACAGATGGAAATTTCACCGTCTTGGAACAGCATGGGAGGGTAGAACTGTATACACAAGAAAAAAGATATAGCCAGGTAACAGTAAGCTTCAGGGACAAAACTAAAGCTTGTAGAGATGAGTGATTCAGTTTTACCTGGAGCCGATAGTTAAGACACTAGCAATGAACTGACCTAAGAAAACTGCATGAGTGTTGAGAGGAAAAGCGTTCACAGCGGGTAGAACCGCAGGCACTAGTATGCTGATAACATGCTGATGTGTTTGGGAAAGAGCAAGGCAGCTGTGAAACAGGACTGGAGTGGGCAAGGAAATAGTATGTGCTGCTGCAAGGGTGGATTATTTAGGACCTTGCCACTTTGTTTCTGCCCTGAGTTAGCGAGGAGTCCCCTGAGGAAGTGAGCACTCAAATTGGTTGGTTTTGAACCCTAGCTTTGCTGCTTACCAGCTGTGTGACCTCAAGGACAGTACTTCACCATCCTGGGCCTGGGAGAATAAGAGTACCTTTTGTATGCAGCTGTAGTGATGATGGAATGATTTAGCATAAAGAAAGCACTTTGCACAGGTATTGCACTTGCTACAGTTCTTCCTGCGTAATAGTCTCCTATGCGTGTTTTCTGCCTGCCTGGCCTTTGGAAGGCTTACTCTGGCTGGGGGTTAGAGAGCCGGCAACTGTGAGGGGGGATTAGGAATACGAACAGAATTTTGAATGTGTCTCACGCAGACAAGACCTGACAGTGGCTCAGACCAAGGCAGTAGCAGTGGAGATGGGAGGAAACTGTCAGATGGTAAGTTTTGAAAAACATAATCCACAAAAGCAGCTGCCAGATTGGACTGCAGTGTGAAAGGCAGGCAGCACTCCAGGGGTTTTGTCCTCGGTAACTGGCAAGGATTGTCATCTACCAAGATGGAGGCAGAATATGGGGAAGCTGTTTTCGGAGGTAAATCAGAAATCGATTTTTAGGCAGGTTAGTTTGAAGTGATTATTGGTCCCCTAAGAAGCACTGACTTAGCAGAGGTCTTTGTCAGGGAGGCAGGCATAAGACGAAGTCCAGACTGCAGGAAGAGCCAATCTCCTCGGACAGGGACAGCCTCAGAGGTGTGAGGCCTGCCTGCATCCTGCCATTTATATTTGCAGTTTGAAGAACACGAGAGCAATCTTAAATAAAGCAGAATTACCAGTGACTTGAATTCATTGCTGTGTTTGGTAGAAAGTAATTTGTATGAATACAAAGCAAACTAAACAGCTGAAATCAGTTTCTTTAAAACCTGTCACATAATCCTAGATCTCAAAGTTAGATGAAAAATCTCCCTCTTTATGTGTCTCTGAAGTTTAAGACTATGATAACTAAATTTTTCTACCTTTTTTGCTGTAAAAATAAAACATTGTTCAGCAGTAAAATAAGAAATTTTTCTGTACTCTCTGATACAATAGCATATTTAAACACAACTTTAAGTTATTGGTAATTGGGCTGATTTGGCTAAGTGATTTAACTATACATTACTGATTTATACAGCAAAGATTGTTACTGTTGAGCTAGGTGTAGTAGCATATGCCTGTAATCCCAGTACTCAGGAGGCTGAGGCAGGAGGATCGTTGCAAGTTCGAGAACAGCCTGGGCTACAAAGTGAGCTCAAGGCCAGCCTGAACTGCATAATGAGACTCTGTCTCAAAAAGACAAAAAAAAAAGATAGTTATTGTTCATTAAACTGCAGCTTATGACAATTTCTGTAGAAATTTCAGCATCGATCCTTAAGTAAGTTATGTTTTAGTTTTTCATATGTATGGACTTTATCTCTTTAAATTTGATTTCAAGTGCTTTGAAAATGGGAATATTTTCCAATTTTTTGTTTTCCATATTTAAAACTTAAGATTTTGATGATTACAGTTGCTGATTGCTTGCAATTTTAAGAAAACTAAAACAATGTCCTGTTTTATAACTCTATAATCAAGTCTGTTTTTGTAAAGCCATCTCTCAATCAAAACTCTCATGGAGTAGGTTAATTTTGTTTTTAGATAGTTAATTCTTGTTTTGCTTGACTTGGGTTAGAAAGTGGCTCTTTTGTATTAATATTTTTTGCTTTTACTTTTCTCATTTATCACTCTGTAGTTAATTTGTCATAATCTTGTCTTCACAACCTCCCTGAACACCTTTTTAAAAATGCCTTCAGCCCCAAATATTCTATGCTTAATTTCATCTCAAAGCACCATCTTCTGGAAATTGTATTGGAATTTATTTAGGAATGAGAATATTTTATAGCTGAAAATCAAATTTTTCATTTTAAATTTTGTACATGCATAATTCTTGAATTGATTGGAAATATTTCTGGGCTTCACTGACTTTTAATGAGGATTCTTCTGGGTCTTCTGAAAGCAGAATAATATGAAAGGGGTGAGTCCTAGAAGTCAGCCTGAGTTCTCATAAATTAAATAAAAATGTATCTTCATGAAACATGCATTCTTCTTAATAGATTTAAAGCTTTGTGGCTATATAGTTTTGGACTTGCATTTTATGACAGCAAATATAGTTTTCTACTGGTAAATGTGTTTGAGTTAGGATATAGAAAGTTGTAGAGCAATTTAATACATATTGTTTGGGCATAGATGAGATGATTGAGATTTAAGCAATTTCCTTGACGTTTTCTAATTATTCTGTAAGAAGAAGAGGGAATAAGATAAGTTTCACTTTTAAGTAAAACTAAGAAAGTAATGTGCATCAATGTTTTATCTCAACTACTGGTTTTTGGTCTATTACAATGAGAAATTGCAAAACTTACCAAGTGCCAGGTAGTCATTTGCCCATCAGGATGGGATGGAAAGTAGTTGGTTACCTCAGGGGGCTTCAGTTCTACACTGATCCATGGATACCTGGGATCTTTGGAGTATTTTACTTAGGTAAAACAATTGTAACTCTGGAGATATCACACTTCCCTATTTCAAAATATATTTCTGGTATTACTATGATAAAATAATGTCGGCAGTACAGTAACTAAAACAGTGTTACAGGCATAAAAACAAACATATAGACCAATGGAATAGTAAGAGAACCCAGAAACGTACCCACATGTATACAATCATTCACTCTTTGACAAGAGGTCCAAGAATATATAACAGGGAAAGATCAATCTCTTCAACAAATGGTGTTAGGAAAGGTGGATATCCATATAGAAAAGGGTAAATATGTACCTCTGTTTTATACTACACATAAACACGAATTCTGAATGGATTAAAAACTTAAGCATAAGCCCTGAAACTTATGTAAAAATAAAAGAAAGCATACAGGGAAACCTTCATGACATTAGTCATGGTGATGATTTCATGGGTATGACACCAAAGCATATGTAATAAAAGCAAAATTAAATTGTTAGGCTATACCAGATTAGAGAGCTTCTGCACAGTAAAAGGAACAGAAAGCAGAGTAAAAATGCAGCCTAAGGAATAGGAGGAACTATTTATAAAGTCTATGTCTGATAAAATGTTAAACTGCTAACCTCAATAACAACTTTAAATTGGGCTAAGAACAGTGAGTAAAAAAATTAAGATGGGCTAAGTACTTGAACAAACATTTTTTAAAAAGTCATACAAATGATTATCAAGTATCTGTAAAAATGCTCAGTATCACTAATCATCAGGGAAATGCAAATCAAATAATAATGCAACATCCCCTTATTTGTATTAGGATGAGTATTATCGAAATAATAAAACACAACAAGTGTTGGCAAAGATGTAGAGAAATTGGAATCATCAAATATTGCTGGTGGAAATACAAATGGGTATAGCCACATTGGAAAACAAAATGGAAATTCCTGAAAAAAAAATTAAACATAGAATGATCATATGATCTAGCATTTCATTTTGTGGGTATTTATGGAAAAGAATTAAATCTGGATATCAAAGACACTAGCATTCCTATGTTTGTTATGGCAGTATTCACAATATCTAAGGTGTGGAAATAACCAAAATATCCATTGATAGAAGAGTGGATAAACAAAATGTGGTATATACCTACATGGAAATATTATTCACCCTTGAAAAAGAAGGAAATCCTGCAGTATACATTGATATGAATGACTCTGCTGGACACTGTGATATGAAATAAGCCAAAGACCCTACTGCATCATTGCACTTATCTGAGATATTTAAAATAGTAGTAGAGAGTAGACTGGTGGTTTTAAGGGGCTAAAGAGAGGGAATAATACGGAGTTGTTAATCATTGACTGTAAAATCTCACTTGTGTAACTTCATAAATTCTGGGCTTCATAGTATAATGTTGTGCCTGCAGTTAATAGTACTGTGTAGTACACTTAAAAACCTATTAGAAGGACAGAAATCATGTTAGATCCTCTCATCATAATAAAATAAGTAAAAATTTAAAACAACCTATAGAAGTTAAAGTTGGTAGAATATAGTTAAATTCTTATGGTGTTTTAATACTTATTAACACTATAAGTTTAAATGCCCATTTAAAACTACTTGTTCTGTTCATACCCTCTATCAGTCAGCTTTGCATTACTATAACAAAATACCTGAAGAAACTCACTTATAAAGTAAACAGGTTTGTTAACAGTCTCAGGGTCCTGGAGGCTGCATTGGCTTAGTGCTAGAGTGGGAAACAGACGGTAGCACATCACAGCAGAGTTGCACGTAGAAGGAAAACAGTCATATTTTAAACTGGAGCAGAAAGAAAGAGGACATGCAGAGTCCCACAATACCTGCCCAGAGCATGCCCTCAATGACCCAGGATCTCCCATGAAGCCCTATCCACATGTTCACAATACCGCTGGGGATGAAACCTTTAACATATGGACCTTTGAGGTAAACAACCCATGTTTAAACAATAGCACATCCATTCAGCTGATTCTTAAAGAAGAAGATAAGTGTGGATGAGGGTTTGGGGAAAGAGGGTCCCCCGTTCATTGCTGGTGAGAATGGGAAATGTGTAATAGGCTTCACACGTTCTACGGTGATACCTCAAAAATTGAATATGGAATTACCATATGATCTAGCAACTCCACTCCTCGGTATATACTAAAAGCAATTGGACATAGTAATTATTAAGGAGCAGTCTCATCCAGCTAATGGCAGCTCTCATGCCTAAAATGATAAATAACAAATCTGCCTGGCGCACTGTGAGTGATGTGCATAGCAGATGCTGGGGAAATTGTTATTACAAAGGTCTAGACAGCTTTTTATTTAATGACTCTTACGAACTCTCCCGATTGGATTCTCTAGGAATGGTATGTATCATTTTTTAATCCCAAATTGATATTTTGTTCATCTGCAGACATTTCTGTAGTACCTCTTCCCCAGTTGGGTTGGGGTTATGTTTACATTTGCATTTTACTCTTACAGGGTTGGCTCAGGGAAGCAGAAGAGGAACGAGCCATTTTCTTTGTCCCATGGATGTCACAGGACAGTTAGCGAAGACTAATACATGAAGAGACTATTACAGTTTCACACGACACATATACTTATACATGAAGGTGCCTAAGACTGTGAGATAGTGCAGAAATTCTTTCTCTTGGAAGGCAAAGAAGGCTTCACCGGGGAGGTAATATTTGTGCTGGCCTTGTCAGGCAGAGCAAAGTGGGGTCTTTCTCAGAAAGATGGCACTAGAACTCTAGAAAGGAAATGTGAATGTGCATGTGTACATTTGCTTCAAAATCAAACATGGATAATGAGGAAACAATCTTTTGCTCTCATCAGTTTACAACCTTTTTTTCTTGATGTTGATAATTGAGAAATGACGACTGGCACAAGAGCAATTTCAATAGCTCTTCTACCAGGAATTAGCACTTTGAATTTTCCCAGTCTTTCCAAATGCTTACGATCCAAGGGGCTCCTGGTAAGGAATTTTTCACTTGCTCCAGAGTCCAGCAGTTTCACCTCCCACAAAGGTAGTCTGGTCAGGATACTCTGGGGCCACCAGCAGAATAGAAAGTTGCCAAAATAAATGTTTTCCATCAAGATTTCACACTTGTACTTAATGAAATAGACATTTTCCAAACTGTTTCTTTAGAGCTAAGTTTTTCTTTAAGATTTGTAATGAAAATATTTCATGACCTGTTGACATATTCATATGGTGATTTTCAAAAGGCAGATTTCGTTTACAAAATGGACTTGGCACCAACTAGGAGGATCTGGGAAGTTGAACAAGACTGTTGACAGGGAAAATTAGAGCTGAATCACAACTGACATTGTTTTGCAGCTGTGCCATTTTTACCAATTGACCAATGGGACAAGGTTTATGGAGCCCTCGCGGTAATAATGCCGAGACTGGCAGCTAATGACCACTCATAACGGATCTGCGCTAGTAGCAGCTGACAAATTCAGAATAGGCATTCTGTATTAAATGAATGTATCCCCATGGATGCCAAGGAAGCAGCGATACCACTTAGAATAAAGACAGTAGAGAAATAATTCTGAAATACTTCTGAACCAATTAAAAGTATAGGAAAGTTTTCTTTGTATTCCTTGTGCCCTATATTTTATTTTCTGTTATCTCATTCAGGTAGCCTTTGATTGTGGGCTAACAGACATCCAATTTTTATTTTCAGATGAAATGCAGTTTCGTATAAAGTATAGGCTGTGTATCTTTTCTGCAGCAATGAAAGATGAACAAAGAACATTTAAATTAAGCTGGTATAAAGAAACATTGGAAATAATCTTAAACTTTAATCAGTTTCAATTATTCTTTTAGGTTTATGAACTTTATGTTAGAAATCACCATTTTCCAAGTTTCTGCTCCTGGTGCCCATAGGGTAAAAGGATATAAGGAAAGCACAAGTATATAGACAAGCTAATAATATTAGTAAAGGTAGATAATTATAAATCATGCAGGAAAGTTGGCGAGGCAAGAGGGTCTCAGGTGGAATTCTAGGCTTGGGAGTTGATGTGTTCTTTCATCTTGTTAGGTGCTGGGAAATCATTAAGAGTGTAATTTTGATTGGGCAACTTACACACAAGGGATTTCAGAAGTAAAAAAACAGGGCTAGGAAACCTGTAAATTACGGTGGTACCTCGGTTCATGAACTAGGTTCTTTCCACAGTTCTGGTCGCAGACGAAGTTGGATGAGAACCAAGTCAAATTCAATGGCTGGGTTCGTGTTGACGTTATGGGGAAGGTGATTTGGTTCTTGTCCAATTAGGTTTGCAACCAGAGTTGTGAAAAGAATTCGGTTCGTGAATTGAGGTCCCACTGTATAACTACTATCATTATTTGTCTATTAAATGCCACTCAGTGTAATTTGAGATTTGTATGCATTTTTTCAAATGTTTATAAGAAATTATGTCCAATTTTTAGATGAGCAGATTAAGGAGAAAATTATGTTCACTCTAATGGGTATGGAGTGGTTATCTCGTTATGGTTTCGGCTACTATTTTCCTAATGAATGATGGTGAGCATTTTTGCATATGAGTGCATGCCACTCATATCGTATATTGTGGGGTTTCCCAGATTTTTATAAATTTAATTTCTATCTTACTAAGATGGAAGAGTTATTTACATATTATCAATGTCTCTGTTCATCAACTGTATTTGCCCAGTTTATCTTTCTTTCTTTCTTTTGTACTTATGTTATGTGCTGAGAAATGTTTGCATACTGCCAAGCAGGCTAACATTTTCTCCAGTGCTTTTTCCAGAATTATTAGCTTTAGCCTTTAGAAATCAATCTGTGATACATTTTTAATCTCTATCTCTACCTATAGGTGATTCATTTTTAATCACTATCTGGTGAGATCAAGGTTTATTTTTTTTTCCATGTGAAATCCAATTTTTATGGCACCATTTGTTGAAAACATGCCTCAATCCTCCCCACACTGGATTACATTAAGGCCTTTGTTAAAAAGTAATTGTATGGGTGTTTTCTGGAATCTGTTTTATTCTGTTCATCTCTATGTTTATCTGTGTTTTCATGCTATGTTGACTTCGTTAATATAATTGTACGGTAAGTTTTGAAAACCTAGTCTAAATCCTCCACCTTTATTCTCTTTTCAAGAACATTTTGGCTATTTTAGGTCCTCTGCATTCTCATATGATGTTTAGAATCAATTTTTCAATGAATGCAAAAGTTCTACTGAGATAATACTTGTTTTTTAAACTCTAATAATTTAGAGGGAAAGAAATTCTTACCAATTTTGGATCTTCCAATTCATGAACATGATGTATCTTTTTTAAAGATCTTTAATTTCTTGTAGCATTGTTTTATAGTTTTCAGTATAGAGAATTTGTGTACCTTTTGTTAACTTTATTCTAGATTTTTTGATGTTCTTGTAAAAATGTTACTGTTTTTTTAAATTACATTTTTCAAATATTGTTATTACTCTAGAAACATGCAATTGATTTGTGAATATTGACCCTTGTTTGGTGTCAGTTTTCTGTTTCTGTGACAAAGTATCTAAGAAAGTCAACTTAAAGGGGCCGGGATATAGTTCAGTGGCAGGGCGCCTGCCTGGCTCAGGTGAGGTCCTGAGTTTAATCTCCACACCCACTAACAGTCAACTTAAGGAGGCAATGTTTATGTTGGCTGTTTCAGAGGTTTCAGTCCATAGTCAGCTGCGTCCGCTGCCTGTAGGTCTGTAGCAAGGCAGAAACCTGTCAGGTTGTGACAGAGGAAAGTTGCTCACCTCCTGGCCTCAAAGCAGTGAGTGAAAGAGCCAGAGAGGAAGGCACTAGGACAAGATGTGGTCCTCAAGTTCATATCCCCATGACCAGCTCTCTTCAGCTAGGCTCACTTCCTACATCTTCATCCCCTCCCTAAATGCCACCAGCTTACAAATCCATCAAGTAATTAATCCACTAATGATGTTAGAGCCCTCGCCAGTTAC
The DNA here is from genome assembly GCF_000276665.1 of Chinchilla lanigera. Taxonomy (NCBI): domain Eukaryota; kingdom Metazoa; phylum Chordata; class Mammalia; order Rodentia; family Chinchillidae; genus Chinchilla; species Chinchilla lanigera. The sequence goes on from NW_004955434.1 coordinate 20,670,166, forward strand.
TGCCCAAAAGCTCCACCTCTGAACACAGGAGTCTTTTATGGAGCATTTCAGGTCCAAACCGTACCAACTTTGTATCATACAACCTTGCTGAGTTAAAGTATAAAATCTAGTATTTTGTTGTTAATTCTTTAGTCATCGTTTATATAGACAATGAAGTCTTCTGTAAACACTGGCTGTTCAACAACTTTGTTTTTTACTATAAGCCTTTTATTTCTGTGTTTTGCCCTGATATACTGGTTAAATGCTCCAGTGGTGAGACTGTATAGTCCTCATTCCTGATTTTGTTGCAAATCAGTGCTTTCTCAGGTGTGGTATTAGTTGTATTTTTTTTTGTTTGTTTTGCTTTCACTTTTCTGTTGCTATTTTTAGATACTGAGGAAGGTGAAGAATTATCCATCTCTTCTTAGTTTGCTGAGCCACTTTTTAGAAATGAATGTGGAATTTTGTTACATTTCTCCTTGTGGCTCTTCAGGGTATTCTTTTGCATTCTGAGAATATGGTGAATTACTTTAACAGAGTTTAAATTAATTTGTTGTGTGCATTCTCGAGATGCATTCCATTTGATTCCAACACATTCTCCGTTTTAGATATAAGTACATTCTACTTGATAATTTTTTTTTTTGTTTTTTTTGTTTTTTTTGTTTTTTTTGTTTTTCTCCGGTACCGGGAACCGAACTCACGACCTTGCGCTTGCCAGGCAGGCGCTTTTGCCGCTGAGCTAAATCCCCAGCCCCTCTACTTGATAATTTTGAGAATTTTGCATTAATGCTATGGCAGGTATTAGTATATAAAGTATCATTTCAGTCAATGTCATTCTCAAGGTTTAGTATGAGGGAGTACTACCATTATAAGAATTGAGATGTATTTTTTCCTTTTTTCTGGAAGACATTATATAAAACTCTAATGTTTAATCAAATTTATAAGGTCAGCAGAGGAAATTGATACGAAACACAGCAACAGAGAAGAAAGTTTTGTTGGAGCGGAGGTGCCGGGCAAGTCTCTAAGGATGGAGTCCACGCTGAGGGTCAAGGGAGCTAGGTTTATATGTATAGGTAGACGGCAGGACCACTAGGAGTCATGTGAAAAAATTGGCGAAGTGGCTTTGTGCGGGAGGATTTGATTTTGGTGAGCAGGAGGCTTTGTTGGAGTGCGGAGGACATCTTTGGGAGGGGCTGACATTTGTGGGTTGGGTTAGATGGGAAGCCTGTCAGGGGGTAAATCAGATTACAGCCGTCCTGTCAGAGGCAAATTAGATTAGGGATGTCTATCAGGGAGGCGGGGTTGGCTTTTGTAGTTTTTCCATGGGGGTTGGGACTGGAATGGATTCTAACAAAATTCACCTGGAAAATTATTTAGAAACTTTTTTCGGGAAGGTCTTTGATTATGAATTTGATTCCTTCAGTAGATAGAGGCCTATTAATTTTTTCTGTGTGTTTTCTGCTTTTTCTTTTGCTGTCTTTTTTTTTTTTGCTTGATTAATTTTTCTACGGTTCATGAATTTTATTAATATTTCAAATAATCTACTTTTGGTTTTGTCGTATCTTTCTGCTGTATTCCATTTCATGTGTGTGTTAGCCCACGCATGCTGTGTGCGGTGGGGTGGAGGTACCAGGGTTGAACCCAGGGCCTCAAGTATCCTGAGAAAGTGCTCCAGTGCCGGGCTGCACCTCCAGCCCACACTGAATTCTACTCTTTATTATTTTTTTTCCCTTCTTACTTTGGTATTAGTTTACTCTTTAAATTTCTTTTCTAACTTTTTAAAGTAGAAATTTTTAAAAAGACTATGGATATTATTAATATCATGTCTTCTCTCTTTCTGATCCTAGTATTTAAAGCAGTATTATTTTCCCTAATCACTGCTTTATCTTTATCTAGTAAGTTTTGAACTTTTTCATTTTCTTTCAGTTGGAAATATATTCAAATTTTCCTTTGGGAATTCTTTAACCCATAGTAAAAGTGCGTTAATTTTCAGACATTTGGGCATCTTCTAGCCACTTACTTTTATTGCTTTCTGATTTAATTCTGTAGTGATCAAAGAAGGCATTCAAACTCATTTTAAGCCTCAGCGTCTGTTACGTTTTTGAATATTTTCTAAGGTAAGGCTTCTGTCGTCTCTCTCTGCACGGGCACAGTCCAGCCTTCAGTCAGGAATTCCGTGGGCTCCCCCTCCCACTGCCCCGCTTGGGCTCCTTCTTTGTAACTCTCGCTTCTCTCTGGTGTCTGGCCATGTGCACTTCAGCCAGCTCACCTTCGTGAAAGCCTGACCCACGCACACCAGCCTCCGCAGGACCCCTGTGCTCAGCTGGGACTTCAGCTCACGGAGCCGCAGTCGGGAGCTGAGGAAAGCCCCCGCCCAAAGATCTGGGTCAGATCTGAGGCTCACTTTGTGAGTTTCCTCTGAGTTAATTTTTGAAGATAGTTTCCTTATATATTGTGTTCAGTTTTATCATTTATGGTAGGAGGACCACTATAAATACATCTAAACCAAAGTCTATTCCATGAGTCTCACATGTGGGCATGTGTGTGTGTGTGTTTCTCTTTTCTTCTTTGTATTGAAAGTTCCACTTTGGCTCACGTTTTCTTCCTTCCTCTATTTCCTGCTGGAATAATCTATTCTTGAAAAGAAATCTGATAATAATCTAACTATCTTTCCTGTGAAGTTGCTGGATATTTTGGGGGGAATGCTGAATGATTTCTTTCTTTTTATGTAGAAGCTAATGATTTTAATAGAATATATTTGGAGGTTGGTGTTCTCAGTTATGCGGGGTGTTCATTTAGGTGAAATTTTCTTTTTTTCTTTAAATCTCAGAAAAGTTTTTAAAAAGTCTTTTAATATTTTTTCTCTTTGCTTTGGTTTCATTTGGAGACTCACTATGTGCACAGCGGGTTTTCTTTGCCCAATTTTCCCCGGGATCTGTTTCTTTTTCCCTTTTCATTTTTAGTCTTCTCCCTTTTACCTTCCACTTATATTAAGGAATTGTGTCTTGTAATTACATGTGTATGTTCCCTTTACATTAGTTTCATTTCTGATACTCTTCTTGTAGTTGTAATTCTTTTCTGTATGCAAACTCATTTCTGAAATTTTCAAATTCTGACATGTCCTTTATGTATTATATCATTTTGCATTAATATCTTTTAGCCTGTTTTTATATAGATTGTCATAGTTTTAGGCTCTTCTGTGGCTATGTCTTTCAAGTGTTTTGTTTGTTTGTTTTGTCTATAAGGACATCATTCAACTCTTTGTTCTTTGTTTTTAGTAACTTTTCATGAGAGTTGACCTCATTTATTTTATTTTATTTTATTTTATTTTATTTTATTTTATTTGTGTGTGTGTGTGTGTGTGTGTGTGTGTGTGTGTCCTTCTTGAGACAGGGTTTTACTATGCAGTTCAGGCTAGTCTTGAACTCACTTTGTAGCCCAGGTTGACCTCAAACTCACAGAAATCCTCCTGCCTCAGCCTCCTGAGTGCTGGGATTACAGGGATGGGCCACTATGCCTGATTCATTATTTTGTGAATCATTTCTATGTGGAACTATTTTATCTGAGTTCACAGAGATGTATCTTATGCAATTTTTAATGGTACCTTGTTTTCTCAGGTCACCTCACTCTATTTCTCTATTTTATCTGAATGCTCTTCTTTCCATCTTTGTTTACCTTTACCTGCTCCACTGATTCCACTCCCATTAGTGTCTTTCCTGTGTGGGCCCTGGAGGGGGGCCCTGACTGCTTCATTTTAGTATTCACCATTTTTGGACTGACCTAACCCTTTTCAGTTTCAAATTCTGTTCTGGAGTTGGGCTGCTGTCTTTTACTGTATATACCTCTTGGATATTTTGGGATTCTTTTCATGAATTTCAAACATCTTGTTCTTTCCCTCTGCTACGTCCCGCAAAAACACATGTGGCAGTGTGCCAGTCTTTCACTGTTGGTGGCTTATCGTCTTCACCTGCTTCTGAGTGAGCATTCACGGGAATACATTCCCGTCTAGTTTTGTTGTGTACGTTAGCGACAGGATTCTTTTTAACTTTTCTCTGTCCAATACAGATGCCTTTACTCTTTAAGACCACAATAGTTTCCACTATTTTTTAGAAGTCCCACATAGTATTTTTATGAAAATATAGATTGTAATTTAATTCTAATACAGATAAATAAATGCACTCAATATGGACCACGGTTGTTGGAAATTTTGAAAGTTGTCTTCCTTTGTTAATATTCCCATCAAAGCACTTGCTAGATGATCCCATTTCAGGGCTCACATTTTGCTCTAGCGTACGTGACCCACTGTGAAGTTGAGTGGGAAAGAGGCAGCGAGGACAGAGGACAGAAGTCTGAGAAACGACACAGATGAGGCAAGGTAGAAAATTATTACAGGTGGGAGTGAACAAAATGCTCAGTTCAAGTAAGAAGGTGTCTGGCTGAGGATCCAGCTGAAAAAGAAAGGAGGAGGTAGCTGGCCCTTCACGCTTATCTTTATTTGAGGACTCTGTCTCCTGACTTTAGATCAGAAAGTGACGTTCCTTGTCTTGCTTTGTTTTTATTTCTCTTCTGTTATTCATTGAGTACATTGGGGAAAGGTCTGCATTTTTAATACTAGAGAAACTCCTGAAATGGTTCTGCTCTAAATCGTTATGACTGCTGCTTGCTCTCTTCTAACATAAGTTGATTTTTTTCACACATTCAAATTTCCTAAAAGTACGGTTTTTCCACTTATTTAGTTTTGCTTGTAGTTTGTGCTCAGCGTTTTACCACTTTTTACCATTTTTTCATCTATAGTTTAGAGTGTGTGTGTACTTGATTTGATAGAGTCTGAACACCTATATTTGAAGACCCTATTTTTCAAGGTAAACACATGGCATTTTTCCCCTTATATTTTATACTCCTCTCTTTTATACATTATACACACACGAAGATTGCAAATGCTTCAAAAATGGGTTCAGAATGGGGAAAGGGTATTTGTGCAGTTAGTCATTGTATCTGTGTAAAGGATCCGGAAAGTTCCATGAAAAAGTCCAAACTTTATAATGTTTGAGAGATAGGTCTGATTAGGACCAGCGGAATACAGAGAAGAATGAGGAGCAGAGTAAATGTTCTAACAGGAAAGGGCGGCTTGAGGAAAGGTGCCAAGGAAGAGACACAAGGCTCAGGCAATGCCCAGCAGAGCGGTGCAGCTTGTCAAGGGTTGACTGACAGGAAGAGGAATCTGTCTGTAACACGGTATATGGCGGCATCTTTCAAAAGCTTTCAAGTAACGTATTTGAGAAATGACTCTATGTGGAGTTAAATCAAGAAAAAGTCCAGAGATGGAGAGTCCAGTTATGACACCTTTGGACTTGATTATGACATAGCTTTTTTTTTCTTTTCTTTTTTGCTTAGTTTTGAATTGATACCCTTGACTCAGCATTCTCTCCTTTCTGTACATAGCGATGTATGTGTCACTTCGGGGTCTGCTCTCTGAAAAGTAGGCTGTTTACTGAGAAACAATTTCTGTATACTCCTGGGCCATTTCACAGTAAGCAGAGATGCCAAAGTATCCAGGATAAAGAAATCTTTAATGATATGTGACAAACTAGATTGTGAAGTCAGGAAAACCCTTTTTTTTTTCACTGAAAATTGAAGACATGTGGGGTTTCCATTGTAAATATTTTAAATGCTTGGGACTAAGCTAACTGGTGATTTTAGGGACAATCTGCAGTAAAATATACGACTTTTACAGCCCATTACATTTTACATATATTTGTAAAATCAGGGCTGGGTATAATGCTTTTAACTACCTTCTCTCAAGAGATGATAATTTTTGGAGGACTTTTATGATGTTGGGAACATAGATGTAGTTTAAGAAATAATCTGAGGAAGAGAACAGAGCTCAGTTTTTTCTATTGTCATCAACGCGAATTTCTGGAAAATACATATAAAGCCATCTGAGGTTCCTCTGGCAAGTGGACGTTATGGGATTATATTCTTTGCTTGAAAAACAATTTTAAAGTGTGAGAGCTGTATATTTGAGGTGTACTGTCTATAAAGTATCTCCATTGTAAGTTTATAACAGTGTTTGTCAGCTAGATAAATAGTAATGTTGTGTGTGATATGAGCAATTTTTAACTATAGTCTATATTCTGTAGAGTCCAATTTAAAAGCTTATGTGCCTGAAGGGGCATTCACTATCTCTTAGGGTAGTGTTTCCAAACATCTGCTCTGTAGGACTCTTGTCCCACAGGTAGTCTGCCAATAAGAATGTAGTATGCATGCACCACCCCTCACCTTGGAGGTGTACAGAGTTATCAGCACCTTGGGAGCTCTAGTGCCCAAACCAGTCTGAGTCAGTATAACCAGTGTTTCTCAGGCTTGTTTGTGTAAGGATGTGTAAGGAAATAGATATAATAAATAGGAACAGCTTAGGAAACTAATGTTTAGCATATGCTTTTAGAAATTATTTAATCTCTTCAATATTTTTGAAAACTAAAGCTTAGAAGGATTTATTTACTCTCCCAAGTCACATGGATCTTGATAGAGTTGTGGACCAAAACGGCTATGATTCATATATAACATACCATTAACTATGTTGCAACTATCCACTGCCTGTCTTCCTGCATGCTTACCATAAATTTACCTTCCATTAATCACCTTTCACCCAAATAAAGGGGTGGATTCAAGGGTGAGTAGCTGTGTCCTAGTACCAAAGCCTTGGATTTGATTCCACAGTGCTTATGCTAGGAGACTAGAATCTCCGTGATTCCATGTTGCTTCTGCCAGCCCCCACCTGTGCACCCTGTAACTCACAGGTGGGCAGAGCCCCAATGTTAGGCTACTTACAAAAACTGAAATGTAATCATTCACACCTTAAACATTCCGTGTGCAAATCACTCATGCCCTGTGCTTTGTCTTCCTGTGCCTATTGGTCATGTTACATAATGCCTCAAACTAGGGGTGGACAGGAGAAAAGTAAGACACACTGAACTGCAGAGTGTGAGTTAGGGTGTACTCAGCAATGACACCCCTAAAAATTACTTGCAGGTAAGAGGTCGTGGTTATATCTTTTAATTAATTAATAACCTCTATTAGAAATCCAAGAGAAAAGCGAAAAGAAAGTAAGTTCTAAGTGTCAGAAATACAGTTCTATTCTCTAAAGTTTGTCAGCTGTATAAATTTCTGCAAGACACTTAAACTGTAAAACCTTGGTGATGTCACCTGCAAAACAAGTGGAGTACATGCTCTCTGAGTTCTCTGCTAGCTCTAATTTTCTGTGTCTATGATCTGTGAGCGTTAATTATCCATGGCTCAATCACTATGAATAATCAGGACTTGGCTGTACTTGTTTTGTCTGACGGCACCCTAAAGGAATGGCCCAGAAAAAAAGGGAAACCCAAGCTTTCGGGACTCCTCAAACCCTCGTCCAACTCATGATCAGTTCATGTTTTCTCAGCCTTTAAAACTATGCGTATTAATTTTTATTTAATGCTGCAAAACTGAAATCACCTTGTTTGTAACAACAAATATGAGTTTTAAGCATCTTATTTTATGAGATACTATATTCTTAATTTCTGGAGTGTTCTGGTCTAGAGAAAAAGTGGTACTTAAAAGAATATTACTGCAGTGGAGAAATCAGAAAGCAGCAAGTAAACTGGCCTCACAGAGAGTAGGTAGCAGACCTTATCCACAATGCCAAGTGCAATAAAGGACATGGGCTGCTTCCGTGGGGAAGATACAGCAAAACACAACCTCAGTAGAATGTATACATAGACATAATTCTACTTAAATTAGCAGCATTTTACACTGCACTACCATTTTTCCCTTTGGGAAAGACCACACCGACAAATTAGTCAAATAATCCTCCCTAGAGAGTGGAACAGAAACCACAGGCTCTGTGCACCATTTCTGGGTTCTAAAACACTAAGGAGGCTCGGCAGCCATCCACCGCAGGATCGGGGTAGCTGTGGCAGTTGGCCGCTCTGTTGTGTGAGTGACTTCTCTGCACCAGTGTTTGGGAGGTTACTTTATACTTGGTACAGGTGTTTCTTGTTTTGAACTTATAGGGTGTGCTCATCATTTCCTTTCTTCTGTGCAAGTCTCTTGTCCTGCTTGTTCAAAGCTATCCCACCTCCTGGTAGGCAGGCCAGTGATTAGAGGGATGTACTTGTGGGTAAGTGGAATCACACTGCCTAAAGTCAAGCATCTTGCTTAATGCCCTCACTTCTCATCTTGTCCCAGCTTCTGAATGAAAGCAGCTAAGTAGGGGAGCGGGTGAGCCTCGCATGAATAGACACTTGTTCCCTGCTGCAAAGCTGTGCTGGCATTGCCGGAGTGTGCTGGTTTGCATCAGCAGATGCTTTAACAATCCAGTGAAAACAGCTTATAAAGTGAAAACCTATCATTTGTAAAGCTGCAAACAGAGAGCTTTGTTTGCCCACAGAGCGTTTTTTCCATGGAACCCTGAGGCCATGGGCTTTTTTGGGACAAGTTTCAACTCTGCTTGGCAGACGTTTATTGTGCTGTGGAGGAAAGGCTCAGATAAGCAGGGCATGCTATTGTGCACGGCGTAAGGATTGCGGGCTTAAGACCCCTGCTTGGCTGCCTTTAAATTAGAACTACTTCACAATTACCTGTGATCCAAATGACACCGTGTAAACAAGTGAGAATGAAGTCTGTATAATCTCTTCTTGACATTAAAAATGTTGCCCTCACCTTTAGTTAGTTATTTCCAAAACAACATTATCAGAGTTACTAGCAAGTAGCAGCAGCTGTATATTAGAATTTTTTGTTTTGGATGAGGTTCTAGCCAGTAGGAAAAAATGATCTAAATTCTGGTGATAACAATGGATCTAGGTCCAATCCCTACGCAATCAGATAGACTGCATTATGCACAGGGCCATATTCTAAAAGGGATGAAATTTCACAGAAGTCTGGCAATTCTCACATTAAAATTTACTTTGTTGGCTAATAAGAATAGGCCACAGGTTTCATAGGGTTGGATTTTTTATGCACCTTCCTTTAGCCACTTTGAGAATAGTTCTTGTCTACTGCTTAGTTCTTTATTCTTCTGGTTTTTTTTTTTTAAATTAACCTATCCTTAATCTTTCTCACAAACCTGCATAACTCCACACCTGTCCTAAGGGTACAGAGAGACCGGATTAGATATTTGTACATAGCTCTTGCGATTTAGAAGTAGAATTGATCCACATATATGTTTGTGATGCTTCTGATCTTCTTTTATAATCTATGAGCTAGATGGTTCCTAATCCATTGGTTTTATATTGATTGGCTCCATGTCAATGAATTTTACAATTTCTGGGATCACAACTTGGATGTCAATAATATTAGTACCAGAATTCGTCTCTTCCTCCTGTGGCAGAAACATTTCCTCACATGCATGAGGCTGAAAACTACTTTCTTTGTGGAAATCCGCAGTGAGAGACACTGCTAAATGAGAGCAGTATTTTGTAGAACATACTGTGGTCTGCACGGAGCTCGTATTTTAGATGAGTTCGGAGGTAACGTGATTTCTTACCACTAAACTCTAGTATGTGAAAAGAATATAGACTTAAAAATGCTAAAAATGAAACAACCGTTTGGAGACTTGAAAATAAGCAGCAAAATAAAACAAAAACTAAGTATCAATTTCTTTGAGCTTCAGACCAGGGAGATTCACAAAGTCCAGACTATGTTTCATGAGCTGCTTTTCCCCCAAACATTAAGTCATCGCTGTGAACTCCATGTCAGGTGAATGTCTGTAGATGGTCGCTAGAAGCCAGGTGTACGCACTGGTACAGAGGAGAAAGCTGCTCTGTGGAAGTTCATGGCTGCACAGGAAGGAAGTCTACACCACCCCAGTTCTTCACACCCACCATACTGAGCCTCCCGGGCAATTTCCTGCCTCCAAACTACTGCCAGTTTCTGCTGTATGAGTAGAAGGAAATCCTGCTAGGATCAGCTCTACAAAACACATGGGAAATGGTTTTATACTTACTGATTTGTGAATGTAGATGTTTATTACACTAGAGCAAAAGCTTTTAGAACAAGCTTCTTTTGAAGAATTTGCGGTGTTTACCTTCCTCCGAGGCCCAGAAATCTTACACTTTCAAGGAATGGGCAAAGAATATTGGCATAAACTCTTCAAGGTGAAAAATTTAAGAGTTATAATTTTACAGGTTCTTGAAGCCAGAGCATGAAGAGTATTAAAATATAAAATATTGGTTTGCATTTAGTAAATAAGCAGTTGGAGATTACCTGGAATTCTCTGCTAACTTCTTGCGTTTATTTAGAAAAGAAGGCATCCTTTGTATCAAGGCTGGTGCTTACCCTTAGAATCTAATTGGCATTTGGTAAAACACAGTACGTGGGCTGAGTCATTTAACATCCCCTAATAATGTCATGGAGTTTGGATGAAAGGATTAGTTCCCAATGTGTAATTATCTCTTAAGATGAAACTCTGCACAGTGTTAACATAAAAGTTATCAGAATGCCTTTTGTAATTCGCTAGCACTTCGCCATGAGAGCATTATTGTGGGCTGGTTGAGGAAAGTGTTACATTTTGTTGTTCTTTCTGGTAGTAGCATGGAATGAGTTTGAGGCAATAATGAATTGATAGGCATTACTTAGCTCTGCGGTTTGTTCACAGCCCAGTATGAATTCTATAAAATAACTTAAGAGACAGCAACTGTGTACCACGAAAGACTCTTCTCAATTGCATGTACAGACACAAGAAGTTTAGGGTGTGTCAAATACAAAATTCTTTTGGACAAATTTCTGTCCCACATCTAATTTGCAACTTTGTGGAGGTAGTCAACTCTCATATTTTTTTCCTCTCTCCTGTTTGTACCTATTCATTGCTTCGTGCTGTACCATCTCTGGGGGTCTCTCTCCTTCTCATTATAAGACCCCAGGGGTGAGGTAGAGGTGCCAGGAATCACCGCAAAATATTCAGCTATTTACACTCAAACAGCAGATCATCTAGGAAGAGTTTGGAGTCTTTGCACCTCACCCCAGGGCATAGGTGATTGCAGGTCTTTGCACTGTGTGGTTGGCCAACTTGGGGACATTCTGAAGAATATTAAATGCTTCAGGGAAAGAATCATGTTCTCTGCTTCTATTATTAACTTCAGCTTAGCACTCAATGTGTCTCCCTTTTCCTGAGGGCCAATGTAAGCCAGGTAGTCTTTTGACCATGTCCATTAAATTCAATAAATATGACTAAGTAGAAGTCCTATCTTATAACTTGGAGTTCCTAGGTCAAAGAGATCTATGACAATAACAATAAAACATGCACCTGAAGTTTATGCCGAGTGATCTTTTGGTCTCTTTTACCAAAAAAAGTGTAGCCTACTCTAGGTACCGTACATTCCGTCTTCCTCAAAATTCTTAGCTCTTGATAGCTTGGTACCACTTTTGTGAAAGTAAATGATCAGAGTCCTCTGACATCTATGTAGGAGTGGTTTATGGCCACAGTTTTGATGTCACTTGTCCCTATCTGTGAAAACAAGGACAGCAGAGAGAGTGACAGACTGATACCGTATATTTTTCAATAGCAGCGTTGTCTTTCACTGTTCTGGGAAAATCAGTTTGGGATAGGCAAGAAGTAGAAAGTCATTCAGAAGACAAAGCAGAGCACAGGCCCAGGAGGCGAGGTTGCACTGCTCTTCAAGTCCAGCCAGGACAGGATCACAGTGAGTCCTGGCTTTCAGTTGACTTCTGTTTATTCATTAATTCCTTACTTTCCTCCGTCCCTAAGACTATTTTCAGTTGGTCGATATTATTTGAGCTGTATTTCCTCATGGGTGTTCAAGGGCTTCATTTCTCTGAATAATTTGCTCTGGCATTTGTTGTTGGTTTCTGACCTGGATCTGAGGATCTGGGTCTTGTTCTCAGCTCTTGGGCATCTCGAGGGTTATTGTATTAGGGTTCTCTAGAAGAAGGCAATCAATGCAAAATATGTCTATAATTGTGCAAGGGGTTTTATTAGGAAGTTTTACAAAGTATCAGAGGATGCAGAGTCCACAGTGACCGTCTGTGAGATCAGAGGCAGAAGAAATCACAATGCCTGTCTGCAGGGTCAGAAGTGGAAGAATTCACAATGTCACTCTGTGCAAGGGAGAGGTGGAGTGTCCAGCAATTGTTCAGCACGAGAAGATGGAAGCCACAAAACAAGAGGGATCCAGAATGCGGCGCCGGTACAAGGTAGAGGCCTAGAAGCTCACTGGAGAGCCGCTGGCGCCAGTCTGTGGTAGAAGGCCGAGGACACTGGAGACTGATGTCCAAGGCAGTGGTGAAGACCGGAGCGCTTTCAAAACGCGGATTCTCCCTTCCATTTTCCTTTCATTCCACCCAGGCTACAGACTTACTGGTTGGTTCCACCCACATCCAGGATGGCTTCTTCCTCTTATTGGCTGACCTACATGTCAGTCAGACACGCACAGAACTCTGCCTTCCTAATCTGCTAAGTGTCTCTTGATTCATTCAGGTGGAAATATCATGATAAAGGTCACACTTACCTATGGTCATTCAGTCATCTGTATTTCACGCTCGTTTCTGGAAATGCAGGGAGCTGTCAGGAAGAACTGGTTTTGTGAACCGTGACACAGAGTATGGTTTGGACTGGCGTAGTATAGTTAACTAGGCAGATTTAGAGAAATTCTTGAATTCTGCTATCGGGGTCCAGGAAAGAAATGAAGATATTCATTTCAAAGGATGAAGCTTCGACCTACCTCCTTGGCTCCATCCTTGGGACAAGCTGTTACTCCAACTGGAACATCCTGGGCCAAATGTTCACAGGGACCCAGATCTGAGCCACTCACTCCGTGTCACTTTTGGAAAAGAAATGCTGGCGGGGTGGGGCTGCAGCAGCTGCCATCTTCCTCCTGGTGACTGCAGAGTTTTGGCTCAGAGCGGAAGACTCTCTAAGCTAAGTGGAAATAGGGCCCGTATGCTTCTAAGAAACATTACTACATTCCACAAAAGTTCTTTAATGAGGCCCCATAGCCCAGGGCCATTTTTTTTTAAACCCCACTTTGCTATGTCAACTTGTAGGTGATATGTAGGAAGCAAAAATTAATCTGGCACCACACGAATGAGTCAACCAACCTACCCTCCTACAGTATTTACCAGTTGACTCAGGGGATTACTAAAACTTAGTTTTGTTTTGTTTTCTTTTCTTGGGGCTAAGGATTGAGCCAGAATCTTGTGTATACTAAGCACATGCTCTACCACTGACCTGTCCCCCGGCTCCTAATACTTAGTTTTTGTTCAACTTTGTTAAACAAACTTAGGAAAAGTGAATAATCCTCTTATTTACCTCTAAACTGTGATTGGTTTTAGCAGATATGAAAAAGATAGCAACAATTTCGTTTTCTGAAATGATCCTCATGTCACATACTCTTTCTTCAGAATAAAGTGCAGAGATTTTTTTAAGCTTCCCTTGCTAAAAATAACAGTAAGAAAACAGATCTTTGGCTTTTAAATGATTATTGAAGAATTTTCTCTTTCCAGGGTCAGGGCTGTGTTCCCAAAACTGTCTATACTATCTTCCCAATCATTATATGACACATATGATTTTGTAAATCAAGAGTTTGTGCTCAAGCTGGACACACTGAATTGTAATTTGTTTTAATATTCAAACTAAAAATAAAACCTGCAGTGGGCAAAACCCCAGATGTGTTTTGTCAGTTTCTTTTTTGCTTAATGTTTAAAGCTTTATGTATTTAAGGAAAATTTTATCCATGTGTTTCTCATTTATTTACACTTAACTCATCAATGTGTTTAGTATGAGTTATTTGATGTCCAAGAAGCCCTTTTAACCATTTTATGTGCTTATTTTATGTGCTTATGTAATAGGAAGTCATTGTACGCCAGAAAATAAACTATGTAAAGCCTATTACTATTGTTATCGACAAATATTTACCTTTAAATTTTTATTTTTGGCTTAAAAATCCAAACAAGAAATTTCTGAGTCCATTCTAGATTGACCAACATAAAACTGACATATACTTTCTAGAGACAGCCTTTTATGTCCAGGTGCTTTCATAGTTACACACAGCTTTGTGTTAAAAGAGAAGTTGTGACCAGGGTCTTTCAAAGGTTGTACATCAAGTGTTGATCACAAGGAAAGGTAGCAGTTGTCTATTTCCATGCAACTTTTTCCTGATGCCCTTGGGAACCTGCATCATTAGTACTATCACTACCTCACGTACTTCTAAGTGTGATTGATAGTTAGAAAGAAATACACTACCTTTTTAGGTATCTAATCAGTGAATTTCGTATCTGATATTTCACCAAGAAAACTGTCTGTTCCCTCATATGTGCCCTTGTAGTCTTCTGCATTTTAGAACATAAAGAACCTGCTGTAAGTTTATACTTCGACTCATTGATTTAGTGGAAATTTGTGTATTCATTCAGCGTACGTTTGGGGTGGCCATTCTGCCCTAGGAACTCTGGTGGGTGCTATAGATAGGAAAATGGTTAATCTCTGCTTCCTGCAGTTTAGTACCTGTTATTTAGGTCTTGCCCATGGTTGCCTTGATCCATCTGAGGTTACCTACAGTTTGAGCACATGCAAGAACAATCTGGAAGTACAGGGGAGTTAACAACCCAAAGGGGCCACACTCCATGCATAGGGATCGTGCGTTTCAGCTGTCACACCTGCTGATGTGATAATATTGAGATCTCTTCCACACTGTTTCAGGAAGTCATATCAGGGTGACTATGACTGAGTTGGCCATACTGCCCTCTAAATATAAGCACATACCTCAGTGAGTTTCTTCTCATCTCCCTTTTCTTGAACTAGCCTTCCTAAAATCAGCCCCCTAAGACCCAGTTCTTGTCACCACTTCCTTTGGGGAAGCTAAGCTAAAGCACACAGAAAACCAGTAACTGCAGGACAGTGTTATGTGCTGTAACATGAGCACACGAAGTAGGAGGAACAGCAGCAGAACAGAACAGTTATTTCATGCAGTAGGGAATTGTGAGAAATGTATTAGCTAATCTAAACTTCCCCACCCAGTGTAACCCTTATAAAGCTAGAGGTGTCATCTACGCAGTGCTGTATCCCCAAAGCCCAGCACAGGGTCTGGCATATAAGAGCTTAATGGACACTTTTGACTGGGTGACACACTTCTGTCAGAGGAAACACAGGACTGGAAGTGTACAGTCACTTGTAAAATCAGCCAGTAAAGTTGAGCTGATACAAAATCCCAGATGACTTAATATTTAGCCCAGTGCTTTTCCCCTACCTGATGCTAGAAGGATGAGGAGTTAGGTAGAAGACTGTGGGGATTAGGAATGGAATTATATGTAATAAGGCTGAATTTCAAGCACACATGGTGCACCCAGCAAAGTAAGTCATTTACCTGTGATTAATCACAGAAAGCGGATGAAAACTGGCTGGAAAAGAACAGAGACAAGGGCAATAAAGGAGTCAGGCAGGAAGACATTATAAACTATCTAGCAGGTATGCCCAACCCATGGCTGATGAACTGCATGGCCTCTTTTTTATGCTATAATAAATATATAAAAGGAAAGTTTTGTTAGTTATGTACCTTAACTATATTATACATTTTATATGTATTCCAAAATAATTCTACTTCACTCAGTGTACCCCAGGCAAACCAAAAGTTTGGACGTCCATACAGACATTTGAATTTTCATTGGCTAGTGACAGTGGTTGCAGTGGTAGTGAGAACATAACGGAAGGATTTCCATTGGCAGCAATATCTAATTACATCTTAGAATGAAAACTCTGGCTGTGATCATGAGGTTAGACAGAATTTGGTGAGACTGGAGACATCAACACAGAGTCCAAACTTATCTAGAAAATAAAGTTAACTGGATTGACAGATGTGTACGTTGAGGCAGAAGAAGAAGTGAAGGTCCAGGGTCCTGGCTTATGTAGCTTCATGGTCCAGTTCTTGAAATAGAGTAGGTGTAAAGAAAGTACTATAATGGGTGGTAGATCTTGGGGTACTCATAGAATATCCAGTAGAGGATTTTGTGTTAGTCAGCTTTCTGTCACTAAACAAAATACCTGTTTGAAGGCTTGCCTTCAATGATCTGAGGGTCTCCTGCTAGGCTCTACCTAGGACATTTGACATCCAAACTCTAGCAGATATGTAGGTTCAGGAGGATCTTGGTTAAAACGTGGATCTGGAAAATCATTAGCATCAGGATGATTATTAAAACCATGGAAGTTAATGAGAAGGAAATATTTAAATAATGCCTACTATATAGTAATCACTATTCTGAGTACTTACAAATATTAACTATTAAGTATATTCCATGTTCATTGTTAAGTATCTATTAATATCATAAATATGAAATAGTATCTAACTTAACTACCTTGAGGTAGAAACTGTTATTTCATTTTGTAGATGAAGAAGCTAAGGTATGGGGGAAATTAAGCAAGGTTCCAATTCATGCAGCAAGCCAGTGATGAAGCTGGGATTGCATTGTTTAGTTCACAAAGAAAGAAAAATATTGTAACTTAATGGAACTGAATTAAACCTCATAAGAGGGGCCAACAGAAGTAGAAGAGAGATCAGGAGAAAGGTAGACTCTTAGGGGATAAAAAAGGAAAGGGCTTTGTTTGGGACATCTGCCACTGAGAGATTAAGTTACAGGAAGACTAAAAGGTTTCACATTGAAGAAACTCTTAGTGAATGGAAATACAGCCATTCAACTCAAATACTCTCCCAGGAGCAGAAGAAATAGCTACAGACAAAGCTGCTCAAACCAAAAGGCTTAAGCAAACTAAAGAACTGATTCTAGAGGAGTTTTAATCTAGGAAGTTTGTGCTGCAGATATCGATTTGGGGAAATTTAAAATGAGCCAATCCCAGTACCGGAAAAAAACCAAAAAAATAAATAAATAAATAAAATGAGCCAAAGTTCTTGGGGAGGGGGTAGATGTTCTGACCCCAGAAAAACAAGCTTTATGCAACAATAATATAAAAGGAACGAGGGGAAAACACAGCAAAGTATGAAAATAAAAATTAAAGATTCCTTAATAAATAATTTTCTCAAACTTCTTAGTTTTGAGACTCAAATGCTTTGCTTTAGCTATTGCTCATACTTTAAGAAATAAAAATGTTACATCAGATTCTGGAGCTCAAAATATCAAGAAGAAAAGAAGAAAGGAAGATTCACGTTAAATCCCTTGCTGATGAGTACTGGCAGCCCACAGGAAACATGTGGGAGAAAGTTCTCCAGCTTAAAGTGCAAGAGGAATGACTTTTGCACATGCGGGAAGGAGCTTGCCCAAAGACAGGGCAAGCTCTGAAAGCTGCAGAGCATGGGAGGTGAAACTGGTGAAGCTGGCCAGCTTCACCAGTTGTGTTTAAAGTAAGTCAAGAGTGTTTGGACGTCAGCTGCCATGGTCAGCTTTCTCCTTGAGGGACTCCTGCTGATACCTGTAGAGAATTACTCAGTTGTCAATGACGATTGAATCAATTCGGGGTGTTTGCTTGGAAAGCATTCTACTTTTACTCTAACTTGCCAGGAGTTTAGAAAACGAAGCTTTAAATCGATCAGCTGAAATTGGTTTATGAATTACTAGAAATCCCTAGACAGATTTCCATCAATTCAAAACATCACAGACAATCCTGTATCTGCAGAGGGCTTTGAGTTATTCATGAAATCCTATTGAACATCTTTTTTGCATTAATTTAGTGATATTTCTCACTGATGTCAAGGTGATGAAAAATAACACTAAACCGTACTTGGCTGGCTGTGGAGAAGTTGGAACACTACCAGGCATGCTGCAGGCAATTTCTGGAAGGCAAGAGGGGGACCCGGCATGTCTCAGAAACTACCTCAGAGACGAGCTTTAGAGAGAAGCGAGTCTATGGTTATGGGAATAAAACCCAAAACTACTCAGCTGTTGCCAGAAGTTTCTTAAAAGCTATAAAAGTATGAAAAACATGCACAAATGGGGGGAATAAGTATGAAAAAAGGTATACTCTAAGGGAGAAAACTCGGTTTTATTTATTTACTTAATGCTTGTGTAGGATTTACCATGCTCCAGGCACACTTCTAATGACTTTATGAATATTAGTACATTTCATATTCCTGACAGCTCTTGTGGGACGAGTGCTGTTGATTATCCTCTTCTCGCAGATAGTGGCCGTGTGACACAGAGAAGTAAAGTATCTGCCTGCGGTCACATGGCTGGTACTGAGCGGGGATTTACACCTTGGTGAGTCTGGCCCCAGGGACCACATTTTTTGCCACCATGCATGCTCCCTCTCAATCAGGAAAGCAAAGCACACTTCGTTTTAGGAGTAGAAACCTGCTATCTCTAATAATGTTCAGAATGCAGAAGGACTTTCCCACGTGACAGCTTCTCTTGATGTTAGTTTTCCTAGGTTGTGCCTTCTAAGGCTGTCCTTTTATATTGTAGAGACTTCCCTGTACTGTGTTCTGCCAGCACTGCTGGGGGAAGCTGAGACACACAAAATTAGTAATATTGAGCGGTTGGGTGGTATTGGTTCGATGTCTGTACTGTGGAAGTCTTGACTCTAGCACATGTTCAAAGATTATACATAGGAACAGTTTCCACTGCATAAACTGTGAACATAGACATTTATGGACAGTTGATTGACTCTACCATTCTGGCAAATTCTCTTCAGAGAATCATAGCTTCAAGAAATGGTGCAAAATAGAAAATGAGAGGAAACATATAAATAGTTTTCAGAAAGGGTTTTTCTCTTGACATACATTTCTGAGAACAAAATCATTATACATGCATCATTTTTGTTTATTATTTTGAATGAAATTATTTCTTACACAAAGGCTCTTGATTTCTAGGTTTTTGTTTTACACACATATCTGTGTGTTGCTATGTTGCTTGGCACGTGTCCACTCACTGTGCTGTAAACTCTCCATCCTCATCCATTTTTTTCAGACAACAGAAGTTTCTCAATAAGTCATATGGTTTATCAAGGAGGGAACTTGTACTTTACATAGTAGATGTTTTATCTAGTGGCCAAAAGTCAGGTTATTTTTATTTAAATGAACTCTGTTATCCAGCTGTGCTCTTGACATCTCCCCTGAGACTTCTAAAAAGCATCTGAAATTTAAATGCCTAAAATTACCATCTTCCTACCTGCAGATCTTGACTGAGGAAATTCCTTTCTTTAAATTTCTATAAAGCCTACAGATTGGAATCTTTTGACTTCTCTCTTTTTCCCATACTGCCCATTTAATTCAGCAATAGCTACCTTCAGAATATATCCAGAATCCAATCAGTCCTTATTCTATTTCATGCTACCATCTAGTTTGAATTACCTTCTTATCCTATGGCGATCATTGTAAGAGTCTCTATCCTTGGGCCCCCTCCCCCTACAGCAGCCAAAGCAATACAGTCAAAATGTGTCGGGCAATGTCATGACTCTGACACAATCTTTGCTGTAGGTTCCCCTTCTGAGGTTCAGGTCAAAGTCCTTTAAATGAACTCCAAGGCCCGACGTCCTCTAGTCCCCATCACGTCCCCTCCTCCCGACTCTCCCTTGCTCTGGCTTGTTGCTTCTCACCCACCAGGCCTGCTATTGCTCTGGATCTCCTGCATTAGCTGTCTCCACCGACTGGAAAGCTTCACTCCTCCAGCTCCACATATGCCCCAGACAAATTCCTTCAACTTCCTATGCGTCTTATTTGAACGTGCTCTGTGAATGAGGCTTACCCGGGCTATCTTACTGAAGCAGGACAGCAGATGCTGAGTGAATGTTTGATAAATATGTGTGAGCAAATAAAGAACAAATTTTTAAAAAAAATCTTTGCTGTGCTTCTCTGTTCCATGGTTAGCAACGAGTGTGCAAATTTGCACTATGTGCTTTGCTTTAATGCTTATTTAAAATTTTATATTCTTTCTATTCCCTTGTACTATATGGGTTTACTACATAGTTCTAAATGTAGTATCTCTCATTGTAGTGAAATCCATGACCATTGGTGTGTGAAGCACAAAATTAAACTCTCAGAGAAACTTCTAGTAGATAAGGCTGGATCTGCTACTGCTTCATGGATTTTGTAAATTGTCCTTCTATGTTGAGAACCCCAAAGGATCCCTTGCATCGTGATTAAAACAAAAAGGAGCTATTGCTGCTATTCAGACATGAAAAAGATGGGCAAAAATTCTGGCTCACTCAGCGATTCCTATCTAAGAGCAGATTTGTTGCAAAAGGATTCCAACTTTGCCTAAAGAAATGTGCGCTGGAAATAGAGGACCGAGTGTGAAATGTCCTTCTATTTTGATTTAAGATACTGAGCGATAAACAGTCCTTGAGCTACCAGTTTCCAAGGACACAGGTCCAGTGTTTTCCACCTTGTTTGAATGTTCAGTTTAGGCAACACATGGCAGCATGGCAGCTGGACTCAGTCCCGTTGTTAGGAACATCCTCCAGTGAAAGTGCCCTGTCATTAGTCATGACCCAATTGGGATGCTGAGAGGAGGGAGCCAGCTCGCTTTCGTTCTGAGATCACCTTTAATGGGGGAGAAAACAAAGATAAACATAGAAACAGCACGGCCGTGTGCTAAAATCGCAAAATGCCAATGAGACAATTTTATCTTTCTATGCTCAACCGTTAGGATTAGCTGGGACGGAAAGAACTGCAGTGTCATCTGTACTATCAGTTTGACGCAGAATGAAGCCAACTGCTCATAAACCTTTCTAAAGCAACACGTCTTTATTCAAAACTGCTGTGGCTCTGAAGGTAGCACTATTCCCATGTTGTCTTGCATCTTGCTATTTCTTAACTAAGAGAACAAACAATGCAAGGCATGCCATTTTCTACTTAACCAGGCCCTTGACTTTTGAACTCATTGCACTTTAACACATCAATTATCTGTCATTTATGTGGGGCAGGATAGTTGAAACCACACTGCTCCCATTGCGTATGCACTCTGACTTCACAACTGTATGACGTGACAACCTAAAATTTCCTCATTTGTAAATGGGAATAATTGCTGAGTTTGCTCTATAAATATATGCAAATGATATGCTTGAGTATAGAAAAGATGTCAGAACAGCACTAAAAATTATACAAACTGTTGCTATTATACTCAACAGTTATATTGATATCCTTATTTTGTTTTTTTTTTTTTTTTTTTTTTTTTTTTTTTTGGTTTTTTTCCGGTACCGGGAACCCAACTCCCGACCTTGCGCTTGCCAGGCAGGCGCTTTTGCCACTGAGCTAAATCCCCAGCCCCTGATATCCTTATTTTGGATGCAGGTTAGACACTGTGAATTTGACCTACAAATTAGGTCTTGCCTTTCAGAGTACCTTTAACAGGATGGTTTTCCTTCTTTGGCAATGGTATGTAGTAGACAAGGTGGAGTGCTACAACTTACCATTTTGATCACTGCTCAGTTTCTGGAGGATCTGGGGTGGGCCGCTGAGCTGGAGGAGTGTGCAGAGACTCCGTTGCTGATGCAGTGCTTCGTGTGTGTCCCTGAGAAGGGGCTGGCCTCATGCACCCCTCTTCCAGCACTGCTGTCTGTGTGACAGAGACAGAGATTGCTGAAACCTCTTCAATTCACTGTGTGTTCTTTTATCTGTGGAAAATCAGAAAATTCTCTTAGAAATGTCCGTGGCCTCCAGGAACCTATTTCCCATGGATTCATAGATCTCTCTTTTTGCCTGTGAAATTTATTATTTATGGCTATGCAACAAACCATCCCAAAACATAGCAGCTTAAAACAACAAACTTTTATGAGCTGACAATAAGGGTCATGAATTGAGGAGCAGGTTCTCTGTTAGGTGATAGATGGGAGCTGGAATGTGGTCATCTAAGGTCTTGACTAGGCTCAAGGATGTCCATGTGTTGATAGCAGGAGGCCCCAGTTCCTCACCTCCGGGGCCTCTCCTTAGGCTGCTTACACTGTGGCAGCTGGACTGGCCAGGGTGAGTGATTTGAGAGATTATGCAAGAGAACCAAGATAGAAGCCATAGTATCTTTAATAGTCTAATTTCAAACATGTAGAGCATCACTGTTGCTCAATCCTGTGGCTCACGTACCATCCCCTATATGATATGAGAGGAGACTGGAGAAGGGTGTGAACCATGAGGACCCATCTTGAAGTCTTGGCTACCTCAGCCACATTTAAGTTGTTAAGTGAGAACTTATATCTCCATTTTAGGGTGAGGCTATGTTCATAGAATAGTCTGAATTAAAAATGAAACGGTAAAATTAAATCTAATAATATTCATTCTTCATAAAACATTGAAACTCTTTTTTGATACGATTTCTTTTTCTCCACATTTTTATTAGTACACGTTGGTTATATAGATTAATGGGCTTTGTTTTGGCAGATTTATACATGCCCATAACAAACTTCATTCATTCATTCCCCTATCACCCTGCTTGTTACTCTACCTGCTAGTTTTACCTTTTCTTTTTTGGGGGGAGGAGGGTCAGTGTATATAATGTAATTTGCATAATGTTATGGACTACATGTACATACATACAAACATATTTATTAAAACATGGAATATTAACCTACCCAAGTTTACTCCATTGGGATCTACATTTTAACCAGCTCCCCAGACAATTTATACATGCATTAAATTGGGGAAGCACTATTATCAAATATACAATAAATTCTTATGTCATAAAACAGAAAATTAATAATGAAAATTAGTAATGGACTGGAGACAAAAGTTAATAATGACATAGAGCTAATAAAGTCACCTATTAAATTACGGTTACTGAAGTCCCCAATTTGCTCTCTTCTTAGCTGTGCCATGGTAACCCCTTTCTTTACAGACCCCTCCAGCGATGCAGGCTGGCACTTCAGCGTGTGGGCGTTAACCAAAGCTTTTATTTTATTGTTTTATTTCCCCCATAAGAAAATAGGTGGAGTACCACAATAACATTTCAAAAAACCTTGCATTTTAAGATAAGGTTTGTTTTTATTGATGGCAGATGATGAGACTTTCAAAGGATATGGTTGGCTCTAGGAAAAAGAAATAGTTTTGAAATCATCAACTAGTATTTGAAAAACATTATCAGGAGCCCCTTTCTTCCCTAAAACAAATACAGACGCTTCTACATAAAAAAGAAATCCTGCGTATAAAATTCAGGCATGTCTTTAAAATGCTTCTATTCCTATAATAAGACAACTTTGAGTACCATGACAGTGGTGCAGATGATATGCTTGAGTTAATTTCTTTTGTGGTATTAATGAATTAGTCTTGTTCATCTTGGGATTGAAATACCCACCCTCTATTTTATTACTAAGTGAGATCCTAAAAAGGAGAGTTTGAAGAAAATTACACATCTTGTAGCTTCCTAAACAAACTATTAAAATACAAGTTTTTCTAATTATAAAGTAATACAAATATTGTAGAACATTTGGGAAATACCAAAACTATTAAAAAATAAAGTTATTTGAAATTCCATCAAAAGATAACTACTGAAAAAAAAAGAGATAGTTTTTATCAATATTTTGGCTGTCCCGGTCGGTCTTTTTCTAGCATATGCCTGACATATGTGATGCAGTGTGTGGGTGACAGACACTTTTCGTACAAGAGTAAATGTCCCCTTCAATGCAGAAAAACGTTTAAACGATGGTATTTTTTGCCATGTAAATAAAAGGGGTCCAACTCTGATGAGTTTCTTGGAGACTGGTTCTGCTATCTGTCCATTATCAAACTGACATTATACACAATACAAGTGTGACCAAAATTTCAGTAAATCCTTGAAGTATATAAAAAGTATTCCAGTAAAGACACAATGCCATTAATTTCCCTCAAAATATTCCTTTTCCTCTGCAACACACTTATCCCATTATTCTGGCCACTTCCTGAAGCAATTCGGGGAAGTCCTCTTCCTCAGGTGTCTTTAGCTGAATGAGTAAAAAGGACCTTTCCTGGTAGTTGTGACCTCGTGGGACAGCCTGATGTTGTACGGCGGGAGACCCAGCTCATAAGCTGAATGAAGACGCGCTGTCCTCTTTTTTTGAGCCTGCCATTCTGTTAGGTGGTTGGCAGCAGCTCTCATTGCATTTTCGGTCAGCCCCTGTAAAGTCACCCCTGTAAGGGGGCTTCTCGAATGCTTGCAGGGGTGGGGGGAGGGATTTGGAGGGGAACTGAAGACTACATGTCTTTTACTTTTACAAATTTTTCAAACTTTACTCTCCATATGTTTTGGTCATCACTGGCATTTTCATCCACCATAACTCTTAAAACTTTAAGATTTGTTACATACAAAAGAACCCCAATACCCATTAGCTGCCATTGCCTGTGACTTCCTTCCCTCCAGCCCCTGGCATTTACTAACCTACTTTAGGAACTGCCTCTTTGGAACATTTCATAAAAGAACACAAGACTGTGCCTGGTTCCTTTCACATAGGATAATGTTCTCAAAGTTCATCTGTGTTATACCTTGAATCAAGATATCACTCTCTTGGGAGAATAACAAACCTTGTATGGGCATACTGCATGGTATACCCATTCATGAATCTTTGACATGTGGATTGCTTCTACTTTTTGACTGTTATAAATAATGATGCTAGGGACATTATGTAAAAATTTTGATGTGGATGTAGGTTTTTAATCCTTTTGAATATATACCTAGGAGTCAAATTGCTCTGTTGTATTAAACTTGGTGTTGAAGTGGAGTCTGTGTTAAACTCCAAGTTAAACCTTTTAAGAAACTGCCAATACAGTGAAATCATCCAGGCCCTAGGATCCCACCACGTAGATCAAGCACTGTGAGTATCGCTCACAAACCCCGTGTTTGCTCTCAGTAGCCAGTTCCTTGAAGATTTAGTTGCACTGTTGCCTTCCTTCTGAACATCCTTATCGAACCTTCCAACTAGGGCTAAGATACTTTCCAAAACCCCTCTGACAGCGTCTTTGCTACTCTATAGTAGTCATCTGTTTTCTCTTTTGTCTCTCTAATTTTCCATCTACCACTCAGAGTGCCCACTATTTATAAAAGACACGCAATGAAAACATGGGGAATAAAATCAGCTGATATCAGTAGGAGCATGTGGAGACAGCAACTATTTAATTTTAAAT
This sequence comes from Chinchilla lanigera, assembly GCF_000276665.1. Lineage (NCBI taxonomy): Eukaryota > Metazoa > Chordata > Mammalia > Rodentia > Chinchillidae > Chinchilla > Chinchilla lanigera. The sequence goes on from NW_004955434.1 coordinate 20,695,161, forward strand.
CGTTACGGTAGTACTTTAGAAATCTTAAGGCAGTGGTAGTTCGGCGCAATAGCATAGAGGTAAAAGTCTGGGTAAACTCATGATTTGGAGAAGTCTAAAACTAAGTAGTTATGCAAACAACTCTGTGTGGGTTTTAACTAGTTACCTCCAAATCTTCAAAAAACATGTCTGTGCTTATGCTCTGGATGAAAAAAGCAGTGTTGAAAGCCCAGATTGCAACAAATAGTTGCAGTGTGAGAAGATAGAGGGAGTGTTCCACACGAGACATTTCAGTTTATCACCAGCGGCGTGCGTCATCGCAACCAGCGTGCTTTCTGCCAATCTGGGTGGGGAAGAAGTGACAGGGGAGGCCTTCCAAACAGAGCGTCTGTCAAGATGTGAGGCAGCCAGCAGGGGGGCAACTAGGAGTTAGAGAGATGCCACTTCGTGTGTGAGCAGGGCCTCACTGTTAACTCCGAGTGACACACGGCACAGCTGTGAGGGCCGTGCGCCGGGCAGGTGGGGTTAGCGTGAGAGCATGTGGGGCAATCAGCAGATTTCAGAGCCTGAGGGGAAGCTTTTGCCGCTTGCTGGCAAGAAAAAAACAGGTGATGAAGCCATTTTCCTTCACAGCAAAAGGGAAGTGAATTTGTGATTCACTCTCCAGATCGCTGGGTGGATTGCACTGTCCTGCGTCTCTGAGACAGTGTTTCCTGATGTCGTGGTCACACACAGTGGGTGTGGGTGTATGCGAGGGGGCTAAGAGGACAATGGGGAATAAGCGGATAGAGCGTGCGGGTGCCTGGGGCTGTGTGCACGCGCGCACATACGCATTTTAATAGAAGGAGAATACAAGCATTTCTGCCCGGTCCAAAATGTTCCTTGCATGGTGGGCTTGAAAGGCGATACGTCACATTTAGATGTTTGATATGCTTGATGTGGAGAGTGTTCACATTTTGTCATCCTTGTTTTACGGAGTCTTCCCTGCCAGCAGAGAAGGTCAGTGACCTCAGCACTAGAGAGAGCACAGGGGTGTGTCAGTTTGGCAGCATATAGAAAATAAATAAAGTTATCAGGAAACTTGCCGTGGCTTCTCAGTTCTGTTTAAAGCAAAAACTACCATCACTTCATCGTGTTTGCTTTGTGCTCCTCTCGTAGCAGGGCCTGTGGGTGTGAGTCCGTCATGTGTCTGTGCTGGTGGTACAGCGCTGCAGCCTGATACGGCTGAACCTCCGCCCGTGTTCAGACAGTGCATTTGCAAAGAGATTGGGCTGGAGTAAGCGGTAACATTTTAGGTCTGTCGGTGACTCATTCCATAAAACTGGCAAGTGGTCTGTGTGATACTATATCATTAGAGTTTTAATTAGGAAGAAATCCATCTGGGAACAGACAGACTCAAATCTAGGTGAACTTTGGGGTGAATTCTATCAGGCTACCGTTATGGTGGGATACAATAATAGGAACTGAGAAAATTATGTTTTGTTTCCTTGGAAGCCATTAGGGGAATACCTGGGCAATGAGAGTTGCATTTATAAATATAGCAGCAGTGATAGTATTTCTGGACATCTTCAGTGTTAGTAGAAAAAATTTCAAATTACACAATATGTACTAAGGTATTGAATATGGTACATGAATTACTATCTATAAAGAAATAAGGAAACGTTCTTTTGTAGGAAATTGAGCTATAAACCCACAAAATAAGGATCTCTCACTCCCTCCCTCCCACCCTTAGTCTCTCCCTCCATTCTTTCTTTCTCTTGTTCTTCTTCCCATTCTCAATTTCCATTCTCCCTTCCCTGTGATGCCCCAGAATATAAGAAAAAAGCAAGGCAGTCTAGAGGACATAAACGTTACACACAGTAGCGGAAAGAAGGCAAACATGGAAGGCTTTTGTAAATCTTATTAAAAGAATATCGAGCTATAAAGTGATTGCTTTGAAAAAGAAAGAAGCCATATATTTCATTCATTTGTAACAAAAATATAGAGGTAATCTATAAAGTCTTCTGTAAAACACAATATAATACATTAACAAGTATGTCTGCCTCCTTTTCTAAATAACTTGAAGAAATTTCTCGTTTTAATAACATTATTTTACCGGAGGCATAATCTGTTTCATATCTATGTCTAGCAAAAAAATAAACTCTGGTCAGCTTAGCATAATATTATGATTAAAAGAGACAAAAGTTCTACCTGCTAAATATATCTTTCCCTCTTCTGAACAGAATTCTTACCAGTGTTAATCTGTGAGCATCTGAAGGTCTCTTCTCAATGCAAATATTCTTCCTAGGAGTCCATGCTATCTTATGAGTGAGGTTTAGAATCACAAACTGATATAGCTTGGGAAAGTTCATAAGCATTTTTGTGCTGTATCCCTTTTAAAAATGAGAACTTTGAGGTCCAAAGGAGGCGATGTCTCTTCCAAGATCATGTGCTTTTTTGGTACTGAGCTGGAACAGAACACAACTTTTCTAAAAGAAGTACTCATGGAGACCTGCTCACTTCATCTCAATTCTTCCCTGTTATCTTTTCAATCTTATCCCTTTTCAGTGGGTTTGTATCTTTCACTTGTATCACTGCATAGAGGATATGAGCCCATAGGCAGTAATACAAGAGAATGGATAAGCCTTTTAACTTCTACATTTTAAGTTAATCACATTTAAAATAATGTAAAACAGTAATGTACACCAGGATCAGAAAAGTAGTGGTTCTCCATCCTAGAAGACAGGATGAACAACGATTGAGTGCATTTTCAAACCTGAGATTCTGTAATTCAGAGAGTCGGACCTGCCCCAATAAGGAATAATATCTAGTCTGTGCAGAACAGCCAATAGGAAGTATCTTGAAGGAAATCTTCCCCTGAAACTGGGGAAAAAAAGGGAAGTCTTACGTAAGGAGACACCTCCAATAATTGGTCCTCGTCTGTACTTGTCTCTAAGCTGTCACTGTCGGCCCACATGCACCAGCAGTCTGAGTGAAGCAGTGTCCCTGAGTAAAGCAGCAGGCTAACCCACCCCTCTTGGAACTGGTCCCGAGAAGGGAACGCAGGCCCTACTTGCTGTGGGACCTTTGGCCTCCTGTTAACTTCTCATCACCAAGATAACTTCTGCAGCTTCCCCTTGTCCTTACTCCACAGCCCACCCTCTACCTCCTAGGATGTGTTTTCACTTTGCATCACCCCCTCCAGAGGGAAGGAAGCAGCTCTTGCTCCCTAACCTACAAGAAACTACTAGAAACTACCCTCTTGGAAAGGAAAAAGGGACAGTATAATTTGTGTAAGAACAACATAGAAATTGACTTAAAAACTATACAACAAAATTACAAGGTCAAGATAATAAAACTTTTGGTACCTTCAATAAATATCAATAATAAATGAGGAAAAAAAGAAAAGGAAAAAGGAAGTATCTCAGGGACAACAAAGGTAAATCAATATTTACAAGCACGGCTGCATACTCTTATTTTGCAGCTCTTGCTTCCTTAATCCTACTGACCAGTTGCTGCCCTGACGTTTCTTATGAAAACTCAGCCAAATGTGTGCAAATATTTGTTATTCTCATCGGGGTAGAGTTAGGCTGGCAACGGCCGAAATGGAGCACTCATTGTGTTGTCATATGCGGGTCAAGGCTTTCCTAAGTCAGATTGCACGATTTCCTCTATTTCTGATTTATCTTTGCAGAGAGAAGCTAGCAAGTTTTTAAACTACAACAATTAAATTTTTAGATTGCCAGGAAAATACATTTTAAAAGTATTTACAGCATGTTAGGAATACAAACTGCATGTACAATATAAAACCTTACATTAGCCCTGGCCACATGGGAACATTTTTCTCCCTAACAGACAGTTGTTTCCTCTAACTCTCTTAAGATGCAATAAATAATCCATTTTCTACCCTAACCTTAGACTGTGAACAAACAAAGCACAAAGGAAAAGGTAGTCTGGCAGTTTAAGTACCCATCATCAACTTCTCTGGACTTTCTTGAAAAGTAGTTGCCATTCTTGGCCAATGATTTTATACAGTTTCTTTGGAAACTGAAACCTGGGTGGGCTGGAAGCCTTAAAAACATGCTTAAAAGCCAGAAAAACCAGCGCATCCGAGGAGTCACCAATCACAGAAGTAGAAAAAGCCTTAGAAATGAAGGGTGGCCCCAATCACACTGCCCTGAGGAAGGCCCTATTTGGCCCCGGATCATGTATTCTATGATAATACTCTACCTACAAGATAAATCTTAATGTCCTGACTATCTTTGTGTCTTATTTGTTTTGATTAAGTTATTTAAGTAAGTTTTGAGTAGTTATTTTAACTTTCCTCCCTATATTTTTATGGTATAGTAGGCCACCTGGGGATTCTCTGGGAACCAAACCCAAAATCATACCAGCACTTCTATGGGAACTTTGTCTTCGAATAATATTATTTTAAGTGAGGCTGGCATCTCCAGGAATATGACCACAGTGTTGCTGAGGATGTGTGGGAGCCAGGGCCTGCAGTGGAGGCGGGGTCGCTGTTGGTGAAGAGCAGCTCACCCTCCTGCAAGGAGGGCGTTAAGTGTCACAGAAGTTCGTGCAGGTGAGGGAGGAGGCTCGTTCCAGCTGTCATTCTGAGCTGGTAAGGTCACACTCTTCTTGAAGCTTTCTCCTAGCCTCCCATAGACCTGTAAGCACCTCTGTCTTTCCTTATGCTTCACTGGGTTCTGTTGGTTGTGGGCACTGAATACTCTCAACACTCTCATCTTTTCTTTCATCTTCCCAGGGAGTTTCTGTGCTTACCAAATCTAGGAGATGATTCTTGAATCAATAAAGTGAAGTAAAAAGGCCACTGGATTAGGTTTCAGGAGTCCTGGTTCAAGGTCTCGGTGATACTGTATGATCCACCATAAGTCCCAAAGTTCGGTTTCTTCACCTATGAAAAGAGTAGATGAGGCTAGATGATCACTGAGTTTTTCAGGAAGAAAGCGAAGCACTCTGGAGTTCATTCTGTAGCATCAGCAGAATCCTGGGATTTATGGATACTTTCTGGCTGTCACTCAAGCTCTGATCATCGTCTTTATCTACGAAAGGTTGGCCATTCTTCCTAATGCAAAGTGTGCCCTGATCGATCCCCATCCGCACCAAACAAGAACCTCTGCTTCACTCCTGTTTTTCTGAAGTGCTATCCCTGCTTAGAAGGTTTGAGTCCACGTGGTTTTCTTTTACCTATTTCCTTTGTCATCAGCGTTCCATCAGCCACCTACTGTGCCATTGTTAATTTGAAGATACTGTAGTTCTTCCTACTTTATATGTGCAGGTATATCAAAATACATATAACGTAATAGTTTATCCTCTTAACTCTCTTTTGGTGCACAGTTCAGGGGCAGTAAGTACATTTACATTGCATGCGATAATCAGCATCACCCACTTCCAAAACTTTCCCACCATCCCAAACCGAAACCTCATCATTAAACAGTATCTTCCTGTCAGCTCTCAATTGGCGTGTTAAAATATCAGGATGTCAGAGCTAAACAAGTTCTTTAAGTTTATCTACCAGAATCTTTTATCTGACAGGCTGCATAAGGCAACCAAAGCCCAGATGCATTAAACCTTGTGTTCTCTCGGCCTTCATTTAACTAAGCTACTACTAGATTAGATCACCACTCTCCTGGCTTGATTCTATGCTTCTTGCTCTTCCAACTTCCAATCTTTGACATACGTTTACTGAACTCTGTCATCTTCTTGTCCTCCCATCTTTTTATTCCGTACTCAGAATCTGACTAGAGACTTCACAGATTCCCCTCACACTCTGACTGTTTTCCACCTGATTCCCCACCACTCCCATTGCTCATTTTTCTCTACAGTGCAGATTGTTGCTCCTCGCACTTTTCTTCTCTCTCAGCCTCAGCCTCAGGAATTTGCCAAAGATTAGGGAACAGAGGTTAACACTCTTTCGAGGACTGTGGAGTAAGGGTCGAGGTCTTCCCTCAGGGCCCAGGTTAGAGCACTGCCTCACCTCCTGGCAGTGAGGAGCCTCCTCAGCCAGGTCAGTTCTCGCGCTAGTATGAGTGCCCCAGCTCTTACCAGTACAGCTTCTCTAACGCATGCCTTAGTGCCAGTGACCACCATTATTGATCCATGTGGGCTGGAGTCTTCACTAAGGGTTTTTATTAAATCTCATATCTAGCTCCAATTTACATATCTGACAGCTAAATATTAGACTAGTAATTTTTAGTTTTGGCCATACATTAAAATCACCTGGGTGCCATTAAAAATTGCTGATGTTTATTTGGGCTTCCCCCTTTCCCTTTGGGTTTTGTTGGTCTTGGATAAGACCTAGAGGTAACAGAATTTATTCAAGGTCATACAGTCAGCAACTGGTGGGAACTGCAGTTACACCTGGGTCACTATGGCTTCCACAACCTCCCTCTGAACTCAAGGTTCTTAATCTTGCTTAGATACTGGAATCACCTGTGAATCTGTAAAAACAAACCTACATTTATAAGGAGATTATTATGGGAGGGATAAAAGCTATCTAGAATACTAAAATACAAATTTTTAAAAAGCTCAACTCAGGGCTGGGGATTTAGCTCAGGGGCAAAAGCGCCTTCCTGGAAAGCGCAAGGTCGTGAGTTCAATTCCTGCTACCAGAAGAAAAACAAACAAACAAACAAACAAAAGCTCAACTCTTTAGGAGACTCTGGTGGACAACCACAATTGAGAACATGGGCTTAGCCGTGCTGCAATGTTACATCTCGTCAGACCTGATTCAACACACACATGACTTCTTGTTCACCTATGAAGGGTAGGAAGGATAGCATGCTGAAAGGGTTGAGAGAAGATAACATAATAGTAATGTAATATTGTTGAATTATAAGGAGTGAGAATGAACACATAATTCTTTACACAGCCTACTTTGAAAATCATGATTTGAAATACACTCCCACTAAGCTATATCTGTGCAGGACTAACTTGGCACAGTACAATTCTGACCATCTAATAAAGCTTCACATGTGGAAGTGGGTACCATAGTGGATGCAAAACAGGACCGTGCACTGAAGGGTTTTAGTACAAAGGCTTGTGGATTCTGTGGATGCAAACACTGACAAGGGGGTCCAGGGTGCTGCTACTTATTTGAACTATATAGAGGGGAGTCTGCTGGTGTACGCCCCGGCACCACGTGATTAGCAATGCCTTTAAGCTGAGGAGTTGGGAGAAGAGCCATTATCTTATTTTGGCTTCAGGTTCAATTCTGGTTACTGACACGTGGTGGGATGAGAACAGAGGTTGACTTCGCCCCAAGAACAAGGCTCTGAGGGTGAACCGTCTCCAAGGGTCCTGCGGCATGTGCAATTAGGCATTTTGTTGAGAGGAGTTAAGTGATTATCATCCTGATGTTTGACATTTACAGATTCTTCCCATCGTACTCAACACTGATCTTAAGCACACTTTTGACACTGAAAAAGTACTCTTGTATATAGCATACTCTAAACTTGCCAGTGGGTGTGGTCTTTTCCTTTAAAGTAAACAGGTATAGATTTACTAGAGTCATTATAGAATATAGGGAAATAGATTCCCTAGCGAGGTGAAACTCAACCATCCAAAATGATACTTTGATCTTCAAACTAAGAAACAGAATGGCAGGGCTTGTTGTGGAGACACATACTTCCTTTAGCACTGACAACGAGGATATCAGCCAATACTGCAGACTTGTTGAGGAAACCAGGAGCTAAGAATGCCACAGTCATAACCTCTGCAATTGTAAGGGAATCACTGTTGGTACAAAAGCACACTGATATTTCATGGAGATAATTTCACTGGTCTCCTCACTTCAAGAAAAGTCATGACCGTGGGTAAAGCAATGCTGCTCAGGTTATCCTTTGCTTAGGGTTTGTAACACATGTGTTCACCTGTAGAACATTCTGTTTATTATCTATTGGAAGAGCTATTTCAATATTGCTAAATATCAACTGATTTAAAGCGCCATATAAAAGTGTGTGACTCCATATATGCAATCTGTTCTAATTAAGTGAGTAAAATAAAATGTGGCAGGAGGGAACTAGGTCACAATGGAATTGTTATGATTGAGAGATCCATATGTAGTATACATACCGATCAAGACATCGAGGGTAAACAAACACCAAAACAGCATTCGGTAAGATTAATGAGGCTGTCAGGAAAGAAACTGTTGTGGAATTTAAATAGAGCAAAATATAAAACATCTTTTAAAAATATATACTATGAATTGCATCATTAAAGGGAAAGAGTATATTTTACTAGCCACCAGATGGACTGTTAATGCTTAATTCATCAAGAATATAGGGTTTCGAGAAGACTCTGTGTGTGCATGTGTGCGTGTGTAACACGTGCACACAAAAACACCACCTAAGACTCCTCTGAGAATTGCTCCATGACAACAGGAGAGGAGCCTCAGATATTCGATAGGCAAAGGAGACTGGTGAGGCTCATCACGGAGGGGAGAGCACGCCTTTGTTAAACTAGCACATGTCTGGAGGGACGCATGGCAAAGAATGATGACATATTACAGTTGAAAGCAGTTTTCATGTTTGCCCATTAAAATATTCGCAATACATTCCTTTGTTCAGACTTCCTTCTTCTAACTATGACCATGAGGTGCTGTCTCCTGACAAGGAGGGCCCATCCCGACCAGAGCTCCTGGAGAAGCCATGGCTTCCGCGCAGCTGTGCTACAGGGGGCGCTGTACAAGGGTGTCCACACATAATCCTCAACAGTCGCCTGAGACAGACAGCACTTCTCTCACGTAAAAACAAAGAATCCAAGATGCAGACTAATTCATTGCTTTGCCTGGGATCATGCAGTGAGAACGTACAGGGCTGGGGTTCAAACTCTTTCTCCATAGCCCGTGTCCCATGCTGTGTCCCTTTTAGTCACATAAAACTATTGTGGAAAAGGTAGGAAGAACATTTACAAACCCAGCACTTAAGTTGCACAGTGGTTCCTAACCTGACTCCATATTCAAATCATGCAAGCAGCTTGTTAAAATTAAGTAGTTACAAGGAATGGCCTTAGCAAATCTAAGTAGGAAACTCAAAGGTGTGTCTTGGCAATGATTTTCATAATCCAGTGCAGGCAGTCAAGGCCTGAACTAAGGGAGGGTGATATGTGTGGAAGGAAGGGGTAGGGAAGCGTTGGGGTGGTGCTTCTGAGAGATATCAGCAAAGATGATGACTCATTGCATGAGTATGGGGGAAGCAAATAAAGAGCAAGCCATCAGTGATAGGACTTGAATTTCCACCTGGGTCCAGGCAGTGATGGTAGCCAGTAGGTCTTTCTGGAAGATCTATTACTGCTGGAGAGGATAATCCTAGATTTTCTTCCTATTTTATTGGAAGATTTTCTTTCAAATAGATTGATTATTGTAAGCTTGAAAACAATTGACAATATAAATGACTTTATTCTTGAAATAATTATCTTTATAGGAAGAAGAGTGTGGTTCTTTATAATTTTATTTAGGTTAAATTGGGACTGGTTGAAGTCTTGAGCCTTCAGTATTTATCTTTGGAAAACACATGTGGATGTTAAAAAACATTTTTAAAAATAATTGTGATAGACTAATAATGCAAGTCCAGGCTCCTTTAGTCCCACTGGTCAAACTTAAATTTCTTAACGGGTATGTCTTTCTGTAGTTGCTTTTCAGTAATAAAGTGGGTGATGGAATTTTTAAGAAAACATTTTATGGCTCTGCAATAGATGGAGTTTTCCACTGGGATTTATATAATAACTTTGGAGAAAGCTAAAACAATGTAAAATAAAACTCTGTGGAAGAAAAAATAATTACAGAGAATTCCCAGCGGACACATGGAATGCCTGTAGTTGTAGAGCTCTGTACCTTGTTTCACTATCTAATAATAATTAAAGACCTTTTTACCAACCAGAAGTTTCATATTAAAGCACCTTTTCTAGGGCACTAAGAATTTCCTTGGTAGAGAGCAAGATCTTTTTCCAGATATGGGAAGAGAAACGTTCCAGAGAGAAGCATCTTTGATCTAAGACTAGTGAATAGGGTTAGGGAGAGTTGTTCTTGTTGAGTGAAGGAGGTCTGTGGTAAGGGAACCAAGAACCAACAAGCTTAGGGATGCAGAACCTATGACTGTGTGTTTTGAAATAATTTACAGTTGGGTTTAGGTCCTTGTTATGCCACTTATTGGCTCTCTGTTCTTAGGTAAATAGCTTAAACCTCGGAGCTTCACTTTCTTCAAGATAAGCGTGATAAAACTTACCTGAGAATATTGTGAAAATTGTTCACAGAAACGAGGTAATAAGCATTGAAATTGGTTTGCAAATTGGAAAGTTATGTAATTATAGTTATTGTACTTTCAGAATTTTCTTGAAATAAAACCAAGTTGTCTTGCAGGTTTTATATATATATATATATATATATATATATATATATATATATATATATATATATATTTAATCTCCTCACAAGTGCTTTCTCTAGATAGATATCTTTCCTGGTTATTTCTTCTTCACACACATAGCTAACAGATAAGGCTTTTAAGGAAGAATATGCTACTCAGGAAATAATGGGATGGAAGAGACCAGGGTTGTTGCTTCCATTTGTAAAATCCTTTGTTTGTTGCTTTTGGACAGCAACCCGCAAGTCTGTAGTACACAAAGCATCTGATGTGATACCATGGGGACTGGCTACTAATACTAGATTTTCCCATGGTGTTTCACCTATAGAAATCTGATTCTGAAACAAGTGTTCTCGTATTGTGGCAGTTCCAAATATACCTAGACGAAAAAGGAAGTTTTGCAGAGATACAGCAAGCCAGTTCTAGGAGTCCCAAAGAACAAAAGAGAAAAGGAGGGTAGTACTGTGCTTTTTGTAGTATCCTCACTGACACTTGCTATAGCATCAGCATTCCAATGAGATTGATTAGCCTAAGGTACACCTTGTTTTGTGTAATCAAAATGTCAAGACCTTGATCTAACACTACCTCATGTGGACTGCATGATTGCCATAGCCTTTCATATGTGCCCATGTGTATGGTGTGTGTGTGTTGAGTGTATGTATATGTACATGTGGATATACCAGGAGGACCATGAATCTGGACTGTGAATTCTACTTGATAGCTATTACCAAGGAATTATAAGAAATAAAAGGAAATCATCTCATCTGTCAAAATTTAATTTTTCCTGCGTAGAGCAGGATGCTTACTAAGATTTCTTCCTCCAACATTATACAGTGCTGTGACCAACTGATTTATTGAGTCTGCAAACCTTGAACTTTATAGTGTTCTTCTAAACACAATGCTGGAAGGACAATTTTTTTTTTT
>NW_004955434.1:20707249-20737382 GCF_000276665.1 Chinchilla lanigera
TGCTCCTCTGCTGGCTCTGGACCTTTCTGGTTCTCAATGGCAGGAGCAAGAGTGGCCCATTGTGTGAAATGTATTCCCAAGGGTTGTTCAAAGTTTCAATGATTCACACACATCCGTGGGTGGGCAACTGCAGTCGGTGCATGGTGGGCCAATTGTGTCACTGTTTCTCTGTGTCATGATAGATCTCAGTTGAGTGGCGGTGGCCGGCCTAAGGGCCGGCACGCAACAGCGCTCGCTGCCGCATGGCTCCCCATGTGCTGGGGGCCCTCCCTCCGGGGGCCTACGAGGCAGAAAGCTAGCCAGCCAGAAGACCGGCACTCCCCACCTGTGGCTCCCTGTGCGCCGGAAGCCCTCCTTCCGGGGAACTACGAGGCCGGGAGTGAGCCACCAGTCCAAAGACCGGCACTCCCCGCCCGAGGCTCCCCATGCGCTGGGGGACCTCTGGAAGGACAATTTTTTGCCAATCCAGTTTCCATGTTCAATGTTAGGGAGGCATAGACAGTCCTTAAATTAGTATTAAATTTTCTTCTCTCCTCCCATGACAGTAAGGTGCACAGAGAGCACATACACCTAGCTCTACAAGATTCTCCATGCTGTTAAGTAAAACTGATGACATAATTCATGATAGATGGAAACTTCCCAATTTGATGAGGAAAAATATTTAAAGAAAAGGTCTACCAACTGTTTTGATAAGCCTCTTGAAAATTCAGCTTTTAATCCATCTAGATGAGAATTATCCCAAGGAAACAAGTTCTGTCCAATTTTTAAGTAGTCAGAAAGTCATGAATTAATAGAAACTGAATGCATGACAAGTTACAATACCTTTATACAAAATGACAAATATAGCTATCCGATGTAATTTCTATGTGGACTACATTTTAATCTTATAGACTTTATGAGTCAGAACAAGATATAGATGTGAAATCACAACATTTGTCTCACTAACACTGGCTTCGAAAGTTTGAGTTTTACATTAGAAAATTTCAAAAATGTATGTTATAGTCCTGCTTCTGAATTAAACTACAGCTCCTCATTGATTTCTTGGGATGTTCAGCCAATCACCAAAACCTGGATGTACCTCCCTCTGTCTCTAAAGATTCATGTTTTTAGGTTTTGAAAGTTTGGAAGAGGCTAATGATCTCACATTCAAACATGTCCAATGAATGTACTTAATCCTTTGAACTAGGCATTGTAATTGAGAAAAATACCTAAGTTACACTCATTCTTTAACGTACCCACTGCTTACCAGACCTATTTTATGTGTAAGGCATTGCACTGACCCATGCGAAGCATATTAAATCCCAGCCTACTTTTAAGGGAGTTAGGCTCAAACAAAACTGACCAAAATACAAAGAAAACAAAGTAATGCAGTTGAGGCAGGAAACATTGCTGAGATTTTTTTAAGCCCATGCTTTTCTTTACCCTCCATGTTGATAATCCCGATGCCACCCTTAGGTTCAGTGGTTTGGTACAATTCAGGGGGCTCAGCAAGCAGTTGTCCTCATGCTCTGGTACAAAGCAAAACCAACAAAAGGGCAGGTGCATGGGACAAAGCCCTGAGGACGCTACAAGCCAGCGTCTAGGAGTCCCTTCTCCCACCTGAGTCAACACAGGTGAGCTGAATTCCTCCCACAATAAGCTGAGAAAACACGTGTGAAGTGCATTTCACTGGGAGACTCAGCACGTTATTGCAGGCTGGTCACGTAGGCACCCTCTGCTTTATATGTCCCGTGGTCCAGACTCCCAGAGGGGAAGCAGTTGTTCATCATAAGCTCCACTGTTTGTACGAACAGTTGAGGCACAGCCAGTCGCTAATATACTTCTGAGAATGGTGGGAACATTTCTAAAATCTAATGGAATCCAATCCAAATGCCAGTCGAAGGCTAACGTAGGAAGCAGGGCTTTTAAAGGACAAGAATCTCTATCCTGAAATGTTAACTACTTTCTGCACATCATTAAAAAATTATCAAAAGACACAATAATGGAAATACAGGTCCCAGAGTACTTAAGGTAAGACAGCTTCACCAAATCAGCCCATTTGGATCCCAATCAAAAGGAGGCATAATTCTGTGTAAAATTCCATTCATCTATTCATTTTTGTGCCCACATAGTATATGGTGAGCTCTGAAAAAACAAGTGAACAAGAGTGGCTTCTTACTCACTTAAATCTACTAGGTGACTCAATACTTTGGAACTGGAATGCCGTTTTATTTAGAAATTCACAAATTTTACTCAGTTAAAGTTTTTTTTATTAAGTAATTGTTCTGTGCTAAACAGTAGACCGGGTGCTGGGTGCGTGAATTAGCCAGAGCAGAGTCCTGCCTGCACATAGTTCACTTCTGGACACATTCTACTTTATGAACCCCAGCTCAACAGTGCTGAGCTCAGAAGAAAGTGGTTTGGATTTCTCAGCAGGTACAAGGGGATATGGCTGTCCAGAGCAACAACACCTTTTCAGCTCAGGGCACCGCAGGCTGGGAAAAAGTCTCTGAGAAAGAGCTCTGGACTCCATCAATGTACTGTCCAGTACCCGGCACCCCAGGCTTTGATGGGCACAGAGTCATTGGCCCTGAGGTCAAAGCTGTTGACATAAGTGCCAGGTCCACAGGGCAATGAAAGAAATCTCACTGAAATCCAAGCAGCAGCTCGAGGAAGCACAGCGGCATCCAGCAGCACGCTGCACAGGCGCGGCCAGCACTGCCTCTAAGTGGCCTTCCCTCTCCAGGTTGGTGGCCTGCCCTTCATGGAGATCCCTCTGACTTGGCTAGAACAGTACTCCTGGAGAATGCCTCTGTAAGCAAGTGCCTCACAACAGCTGCTCTGCAGCATTTCCTACGGATCAGACATCTGCCTTGATCCTGACCAGCAGCTAATACTGCGAAAAAATTTCCCATTTCAGAATCAAGAAATTGGTCAGATCCTCCATCCCCACAAATGACATGTATCCAGAGTCAAGAGATTTAACCTTTGAAAGTAGACGTTGTCTCACTGAGACAGGTGGGTAACAGTACTTCCTAGGGCTGAGGCCGGGTTTCATTGAAACTTTGCATCTATAGCTCCTGGCATGGCTCTGACATGGAGGCAAATTCAGTGAGATTCTTGTTCCTTTTCCTTGCAGTAACTCCCCTTGGATGTTGGAGGGTACTGAAGAATGTTCCTATGCCGCTACAGCCACGGGCTCCAAGGGTCCTCATGCTCTTTCTCTTGCTTATTATGTCTTCTCTTGTTAAATTATGGAATGATTCTGGAGAAGACTATTGCTTCTGTGGTTCTCTGCCCCATCCACAGAATTACTGGATATACTGCGACAGTGAATGCTAACCATTGCTTGTGTTCCTTTCTTCATTGATTTTCCTTCTAGCTCCTTTGTCTTTGCTAACAAATATCAAAGAAAAAGTCAATAGAGTAAGGAACAATGAAATTAAGCCAGGTTCTCCTTTGCATAATAATATGTAATTTTCTCCCCTGGGAATCGAACTCAGAACCTTGCAGTTGCTGAGCAGGCGCTTATTCCACTGGTCTATGTCTCCAGGCCCTGTATATGTAATCTTTCAAAAAACTTAAAAAATCCCTCTTGCATGTGAATTGCTGTTCTTCCCCCTTTTATCTTCATTATTTAGCCCTCATCCTGGTACAACACTGTAGTTCATTCCTGCCTCACTTTCTGCTGGCCCAAGCACCCATTTCAAGATCAGAATTACTCACCAGTGGTGCAATCCAGCTAGCTTTCCTATAGTTCTTCATATAACCTTGAGAAGTAGTTGGCTCTTCAAGCATGGTACTACCCACGAATTCTTAATCATAACTGGTGGAGAAAGGAGAAAAGCCAAGAACTGTGTTAGAAAGTCAAATTGGTGATGTTTGTTAAGCCACCTTGATATTTATCTTGATTATATTTAAAAAAGATAATTCACAAACTGGTATGAATTTCTTCAGCTCATCCTGATTCTCAAGCAACAGTATATTTTTTTGTGGGTGTTTTAGTTTTTCCTCATGATTGGAAGGGTGAGTGACTGCTCTCAAACCTCCCCAGGACTGGAGTCAGCAGTAGAGTATGCCTCATGTGGAAGAGGGCAGATTGAGAATTGGGAATTTTGGGTTATGTTTAGTCTAACTATGGATTTAACCTCTGAGTAAGTTACTTAACCTCTTGTTCTCAGGAACTCTTCCCTACCTCATGGAAAATAAGTCTTGACTAAGAGATGTTTTAACAACGTAAAACAATTGGCAAGACGACTGACTTCAAACTGATATGGGTCTGTCCGTAAGCACAGCTCAAAACCATTAGGCCTGAACAACAACAGGACAGAGCTAAGCTTGCACTGGCCCTTTCCCATTTTCTCTCTAAAGTCTGTGTTTACTGTGAAGCATTAGGCTCGTCACTCATGAAACTGTAGGAGTGAGAAATAATTTTCTGTGCTTTCTTAAGAAAAAGCCCTTCTTCGGCTTACTCTTACCAGTATCCAAAATTAGTAAACACTAACTGAACGCCTTCCACAGGCTAAACGCTCCTCCACTGCTTGACGTTTAATATCCTTTTCATCCTCGTAATAATTTATGAAGTAGGTGCAGCTGAGGAAACTGAGACACAAAGCCGTTAGGTAGCTTGCCCGAGCTGCACAGCTAGCAAGAGGCAGAACGAAGATTGAAAGCAAAGCCATAGACTCCACGCACTTACTTGCCACATCCTTTGAGCTCTTTGAAGAGGAGAATGGCCTTCAACATGAAAGCGCAATGGGGCTACAACAATGCCACTTCTCACCAAGTCACTCAGGCCATGTGTCTGTGCCGTGTGCATAAAGTAACGGTGTTAAAAGCTCCCAATCTTTGGAATGAAATGGGCTTGAGTTCAAATTCTCAATCATTCTGAGAATCAAATTTTTAGTAAGTAAAACCGAGTGACCCATGTATACTTCCTAGATGGTTTTGAAGATTAAATGAGCTTGTGTATAGGAAGTGCTAGTCTAGGCTTTGGGAGCCTGTAGTACTCTACGTATTAGCTGTGAGGAGGCTGACAAGATCTGTAGGTAGCAGTTTCTTTCCAACCTTGATTGGGCAGCACAGAGCATGGAGAAGTAGCATTGATTGATGTTTAATAAACTTGCAGTTGGAGGGTTAGTTTACTATCTGCTCACCTAACCCTCCACAGGGCACGTATGTTAGCTTAAGACTCTGGACTCGCACATTCCTCATGAAGGGTGTGCTGTGAGAAACCCTGTGTGGCCTCTGGATCAACTTCCTCGTCCTTCACTTAGCACTTACTCGTGAGCTCAGGTCAACAGGCCGTAGCTGAAGGATTTCAGAAAGTGGGCTTGCAGCCTCTCTATCTGGAGTGTGTCTGCTTTCCAGTCACTAACTTCTACTTAACTCTACGTTTCATGGCAGTTGATTGGAGGTTTGGAGGTGAGCAACATTCCTTAGCAGCAGACCTCAGAGCTGCTGTGTGTTTTGTCCATTCTGCCAGATGGAGTCACATCCGCATCGGTGTCCTCCCTCTTCAAGCTCCATGGGTCAAGGGCAGGCATGTGCGTGCTTTATGGAGAGCTCCCCATGCTGCCTGCCGTCTGCTCAGCGTGAGGTTCGCTGCTGGTTTTGCTTCACAGACACTTCATACTGCAAATCTCAAGTGCAAATCACCTTTTGTTTCTTTCATCCTCAGCAATAATGAAGGGCTCTACTGGAGCTTAAATAATTCTTTCAATGAGTACATGAAACAGACACTTTCTTTATACATGGCAGAGGAATGAAAATAATTTGCACAAAGCCACATTTCCTTCACGGAGTTTTAAAAGGAGTGAGGGAACTGCTATTGAGGAAACAATTAATTTTGTTTCTGTAGGAAATCAGGGTTGCAGGGAGATGAAATGTTTCAAGACTTTCAAAAGATCTCTGGTGGGAGAGTTTAACAACTGAGCACAGCATTCCCTTGGGAAAGAGTGCAGTTTGGATCTGTGTTTTTGTGGCATTTCTTATTATCTGTAGAACAGAGGAATGATAGAATTCTCTTCTGATTTTGAGGGTCACACCTCACCAGAACAACAAGGAATTTTGAGAGTGATATTTCTGTGAAGGCAGTGAAAGTCACTTAGCACATCATAATATTGAATGGCTCTTTATAGCTGAACTTACATGTTCACGAAATAAGGTATTTAGACCCTCCCGCTCTTATTTCAGTGTCCTTTTCTTCCTTCCTTCACTTCTTACTACACATGTGCTTTCCCATTATTTTTATTTTTAACTAACTAAAACCAGTGTTTGCAAATATATTAGCTATTTAAAAGCAGAGAATTTTAAAATGTTACCTTAAATGAGAGAGTGAAGACTTTAGGAATCAAACACCCTCTACAGAGTCATCCTGCTCAGATTGGTACCCCAAAACTCTCCAGAACAGTAAGTACTCCTTCAGAGACACCAAGGCAGGGTATTGCTCTGTGTTTAAAACAGAGCCGGAGGGTCTAAATACTGTGATTATAGAGAAATCAGCTATGATGATGACTCAGCCCTAATGAAGATATTTTTCCCTGAGATTTGGAGCCCTCAGGAGGTCAGCAGCTGCCTCTTGAAAAGGCAGACTCACAGATGATAGACATGTCCAAGCACAGGCTGCATAAGAGCTGCTGCTAGGAGTGCAGCCGTGCCGGGGCCTCCTTCTACCCAAGGGCCTGCTGGGCTCTATCACTTATGTACAACCTGGAAGTTCTGCCAAAGAGGCAACACAGCTATCAGGTATATTTTTATGTTAAAAGCAGACTATTGAAAACAGAAGACTCTGAAAGCTGAAGAGGAATGGGAATGAGCACTGCTGCTGTGCTGTCTGAGCAGCCCGATGGGATCGTAACTCAGCCCCTATAATAAATTAGAGGGACAGAGTTTAACCGAAGGAAGACACTTTATGTGTAAGGAGGAAAAGGAGGGAGAAAGGAGAAGATAGATAGCTACCCTGATAAGAAAGAATCAAGTATGGAGCTACAGAAAGATGGAGGACATGGCCTCATTCTCAGCTGTTTTTATGAGGGGGGTGGGTGGGAAACTTCCCTTTCCACCTAGAGCTTGCAATAATTGAATTGGCTTCCAGACACTTCTGCGGGACTTTATTTCTTTCGATGTCCTGTGTGCAGCTTCTTTCTGTCTGTTTGTTTACTTGTCTTTCATGTAACTTTTAAGGCTTTATCTTTGTGGTAGGCAGCTAGTTGGGAAGGGCCTATTTTGTTTATCATTAGCTGAGAGTTAGTAAGAGCACATGTGGGTATCTGTTGTTCTCTACAGTGACCCTAGAGTGGCTAATTTAGTGACTCTAGAGCGAATCCACATGTGTATAAATGAATATGTTGGTGCACAGGTGTGAGTACACATTGCCTGGAAGTCACTCAGCCCCCACCTTGCTTTCCCTGGATTTTATTGGAGGCAGGGGCAGCTTATTCCTCTGCGCACCTGGCTTTCTGTCTGTGTCTTCCTGACAGCTCTTTTTCTGGTCTCGGTGGAAGTACCAAGGCCATTTGGTGCATTTCTTTATCTGTTTATTTTTTCTTCTTTTTTTTTTTTTTCTTTTTCTACCACTGTCTTTGACTTGCTTCCCAAGGGACTCTCTCTAGTAAAGTTTGTTTCTAACACCTTCTAGTCAGACTTAGCTAGAAGACCTAAGGAGGCCTGTATTTTATTTTTTGTCTATGGACTCCTGTCCCTACATACTGATATTTACATTGAACAGTGTCAGAACAATTGGAAATCCATACACAATAAGATGAACTTGGAAATAGACCACCCACCATTCACAAACATTAACTTGAAGGTAGATCACAGACCTAATTGTAAAATGTAAAACAACAAAACATTTGTTTTTATTTTTTTATTTTATGGAAAAAATATAAAGCAAGTTCATAACAAAAATATTCACAGAAAAACAATAGTTAATGTATTGCATATAGTCATCTTAAAGGAGTTACTCAGAGTATAAGATATGGGCCTAAAAATTCTGCAACTGATATCAGCACAAACCTTCCTTTTCAATGAACTAAGAGATACTAATAATATAGCTAAGTTGCATTTTTCTCCCCTTTACTTCCCTGCCTTTTCCCTTTCCCTCATACTTCCTTCTTACAGTTAAACAATTTCTTCCCATCTCACTATCTATTGCACATTTTAGACCTTATTTACTCTTTCAGTTTCTCACACCAGGGAGATAATATGATGTTTACACATGTGAGTCTGACTAATTTCACCTATGAGTATAGCCTTGAGTTGCATCCATTTACCTATAAAAGTCTCAAGTTTATCTTTCATTATGGCTGAGTAATGTATAAAAATTATAAATGTATAAAAATACCACATCTTTTTATCCATTCTTCAGTTGATGGGCATTTAGGGTGTTTCCAAGATTTAGCTATGACAAATTGTGCTGCTATAAATATGGGTGCACATACATTTCTGTGGTACGATGTTTTTAATTTTTCTGAGAGAACAACCAGAAGGGGAACAGATGGTAAAATGAGACCTCTAATTCTAGCTTTTTGAAGAAACTCCATACTGGTTTCTATGGTGGTTGCACTAGTCTGCATTCCCACCAACAGTGGAGTAGGGTTCCTTTTTCCCCCCAGCCCCTCTAGATTTGTTATTGTTTGATTTCTTGATGATAGCAATTCCTTCTGGAGTGAAATGGAATTTCTGTATTGTTTTGATTTGCATCTCTCAAATTACCAGTGATATTAAACATTTTTTCATATATTTATTTGCCATTTGTATTTCTTCATCTAAGAAGTATGTCAGATGCCCATTTTTAGACTGGGTCTTTGAATTTGGGGGATCTGAGTTTTTCAATTTTTTATTTGTTCTAAATCAAAATCCTTTATCTGAGAGACAAGTGGCTAAAATTTTTTCTACTCTGTGGGATGTCTTTTCACTCTGTGGGTGATTTCTTTTGATGTGCAAACTTTTTAATAAGATGAGATCCTAGTGGTTGATTCTTTGTAGTATTTCCCGTCTAGCTTGGTTTTGTTCATGAAGTCTGCTTACACTTCTGTCTTCAAGATTCCTACCTACTTTCTCTTTCAGTAGATTTAGTGTTTCTGTTTTAATATTTAGATCTTTGATCCATTCTGACTCTAGTTAAGCACCTGGTGATAGACATGGGTCTAGTTTTAGTCTTTAGCATGTGGAGAGCTAGTTTTTCCAGCACTATTTATTAGAGAGCTTCTCTTTCTTCCACTGAACATGTGTTGAACCTTTGTCAAAGATAAGGTGACTGAGTGTGTTTTAGGTTGAGTCTGTGTCTTCTAATCTGCTCCATTGATCCTCAGATCTATTCGCCAGTACCATGCTGATTTTATCACAGTAGCTTTGTAGTTTAGCTGGAAGTGAAGGATTGTGATGCATCCTGCCCTGCCTTTGTTGCCCCGAATTGCTTTTGCTATTCTAGACCTCTTCTGTTTCCAAGTAAAATTTAGGAATGTTTTCTCTAGTTATGTGAAGTATGATAATGGTACTTTGATTGTGATTTCTTTAAATCTGCATAACAATTTTGGGAGTATGGCCATTTTCACTATGTTGGTTCTTCCTATCCATGAGCAAGGGCTATCTCTCTACCTGATGTCCTCTTCAATCTCCTATATCATAGTAGTAGAATTTTTAATATATAGATCTTTTACTTCCTTTGTTATATTGATTCATATGTATTTAATTTTTTTGGATACTATTGTGAAAGGTGTTGCTTCCCTAACTTCTCTCTCAGTGAATATTTTATTTGTCTACAAGAATGCTATGGATTTTTGTGTGTGACTTTGTATCCAGCTATGCTATTGAATTTGAATATTAAATTTAAAAGATTTTGGTGGAGTTATTGGGATCTTCTAGGTAGAATATCATGTCATCTGCAAATAATGATAATTTAACTTCTTCCTTTCCTATCCTTATTCCTTTTATTTCTTTTTCTTGTCTAACTGCTCTGGCTAATGTTTCTAGAACTATATTAAATAGGAGTGATGGCAGTGAACATCCTTGTCTTGTTCCTGATTTTAGAGTGAAATCTTTAACTTTTTGTCCATTTAGTATGATGTTGGCTATTGGTTTGTCAAAGATGGCTTTTATCAGATTGAGATAAAGACCAACTATTCTGATTTTCTGTAGGGTGCTTATGATGAATGAGTGTTGGAGTTTATCAAAAGCTTTTTCTGCATCCATTGAGATAATCATGGTATTTTTGTCTTTGGTTCTATTGATAGGATGTATTATATTTATTGATTTGCATATGTTGAACTATCCCTCTATTCCTGGGATAAGTCCCACTCGGTCATGGTATATAATCTTTATGATGATTTGCTGCACTCTGTTTGCTAGTATCTTTTTTGAGGATTTTTTCATCTATGTTTATGAGGGAGATTGGCCTGTAGTTCTCTTTTATGTTTGGGTCTTTTTCTGGTTTTTGGTATTGGGGTATTACTTGTCTCCAGGAAGGAGTTAGGGAGTATTGCTTCCCTTTCAATTTCATTATAAGAGTTTGAGGAGTATTGGCATTAAATATTCTCCAAGTTTCTTATAGAATTCAGCAGTGAATCCATCAGGACCTGTGCTTTTTTTGTTGGTAACTTTTAAATTTCATTTTCAATTTCACTAACTGATATTGGGTTATTCAGAAGTTTCATAACTTCTTGATTCAGCTTTAGTAATTCACACATATCTAGGAATCTTCCCATTTCTTCTGTGTGTTCCATCCTTGGTAAGTAAACATTTTCGAAGTAGATACTGATAATCTTCTGAAGTTCCACACAATCTGTAGTGATTTCACCCATTTCCTTCCTCATTACATGAATTTGAGTCTTTTCTTTCTTTTTTTTATAAGGTTGGCTAGGGGTTTATTAATTTTATTTATTCTTTCAAAGAACCAACTCTTTGATTCATTAATTCTTTGTATGTTTTCTTGGTCTCAATTGCAATAATTTCTGTTCTGACATTTATAATTTCCTCCATTCTTTGGGCTTTGGGCTTGATTGCTCTTTTTTTCTAGAAGCTTGAGGTGCATTAGGTTGTTTATTTGTGCTTATTCTGTTTTCCTGATGTGAGAATTCACCACTATAAATTTCCCTCTGAGGACTGCTTTCATTGAGTCCTACACATTCCAGTAAGTTGTATTTTCATTTTCATAAGATTGTAGATATTTTCTAATTTTTAAAATTTCATCTGTGACCCATTGGTTGTTCAGGAGGGTATTACTTAAGTTCTATGTGTTTATGCAGTTTTTGCAGTTTCATTTCCAATTTCATCGCACTATGGTCAGATACTATGCATGAGATAGTTTCAGTTCCTTTGCATTTACTTGAGCATGTTCCATGGGCTTGAATATGATCTATTTTATGGAATGTCCCATGTGCAGCTGAGAAGAATGTGTATTCTGATGTTGGGTGGAACACTCTGTAAATGTCTACAAAGTTTATTTGTTCACAGGTTTGGTTCAGTTCTGTTATTTCTTTGCTAATTTTGTCTACTTCATCTATCTCTTTGTGACAATGGATTATTAAGGTCCCCTGTTGCAATTGTGTTATTGCTTATTTGATTTTTCATGTCTATTAGTATTTGTCTTATAGGGTTGGGTGCTCCCTTATTTGGTGCATATATATTTATGGTTGTTATCTCTCCCTTTTGAATTTCCCACTAAAAATTAGGTAGTGACTTTGTTTTATCTCTTTTGATCATTCTTGATTTGAAGTTCATATTGCACACAAAATAACTACCCTTGCTGTTTTCTGGGTTCCTATTGCATGGAGTATTGTTCTCTATCCTTTCACTCTTAGTCTATAAATTTTTTGGAGTTGAATGTGTTTCTTGTACAGCATATTGTTGGGTCTTGTTTCTTGATCTATTCTGCCTCTTTCTTTTGATTGATGAGTTGAAGCCATTTATATTGATGGTAATAACTGATATGTATTGGCTTGTGTTTGTGATGTTAGTTTTCTGCTGTTGGTTCCCTCCTTTCCCCCTCTTTTTAATTGCTTGCTCTGCTTAGTGTATTCCTTCTGTTGTTGTTCTTTGAATTCCGGTCATTTTATTTCTTTCTAGAATATATTTTAGTACTCTTTGTAATGCTGGTTATTTGCTTATGAATTTCTTCAATTGTTCTTTGTCATGAAAGTATCTTATTTCTCCATTAATTTTGAAAGGAAGTTTTGCAGGGTACATCAATCTGGGTTGGAAGTTGTTTTCTTTCAGGACTTGAAATACTTCACTCCAGGGGCTGGGGATTTAGCTCAGTGGCAAAGTGCCTGCCTGGCAAGTGCAAGGTCATAAGTTCAATTCCTGGTACCAGAAGAAAAACCAAAAACCAAAAACAAACAAACAAAGAAATACTTCACCCCAAGCTCTTCTTGACTTGAGGGTTTGTGTTGAGAAGTCTGCCTTGATTCTGATAGGCTTTCTTTTATAAGTGATCTGTTTATTTTCTCTAAAAACTTTTAATGTTCTGCCTTTGTGTTAAATTTCTGGGATCTTGATTATTAAATGTCTGAGTGTAGATTTATTTTGGTCATGACTCATTGGATTTCTATATGGCTCACTTATTTGTATGTCAGATTCTGTTCCCTTACTTGGGAAATTTTTTGCTTTTTCTTCTGCAAATAGTCTTTTTATGCCATTTGTGTTGACTCCTGCTTTTTCATTGACACTTATCAGTCTTATATTGTTTTTCTTTTCATCTTCTTGCAGCTGTTGAATTGTTATTTCTTTGTTCCTTGTTATTTTAAAGAAATCTTTCCTGTCATGATCAGTAGTCACAATCCTGTCTTTAAGATCTGAAAGTCTATCTTCACTTTTGTTCAAGCAGTTTTGCCAGCTTTCAGTGAAATTTTTAATTTCTTGGATATCTCTTTGAATCTGTTTCATGCATTCTATTTCTTTCCTATATTATTTATTCAGCATTCCATCATTTTCCTATGCTCTTCTACTTTTTATCTATAGCTACTATAGGTTTGCTAAGCGACTCCTTCATGATGGTTGTCACTTATTTTTTTTTACCTGAGAGATTATTTCTGATTTGGTTTCCTCTATAGCCTCATTCATTTTGTCCTTTACTTCAGTTGCTATCATTTCAGAAATTTCAGATGTCTATCTTCCATTTTCCTCTATCTCCATGTCTCCTGGACTTGCTCTGGGTGGACATTTTGCTTAATTTTGTTTTCTGTGTTGATCATTGTAAGTTTTTGTAGTAGGTAGCTATATCACTAGTATCAAGGTCTCTCTATGAAAAGTCTGTTCTTCAGGGATGTCTTCTGTGTGTGGGATGTTCTTGGTTTGTGTCTGTCCCAAGGTTCTACCTTCACAATTAATTAAGAGTGTGATGTTGGTATCTGTCTGACTCAGTCCCCTATCTTTCATGTAGAGCTGTGGTAAGGTTATTACCCCAGAGCTTCCCAGTATTGTTACAGAAGAAAGAATAACTGAATACAACAGATATGACATCCTAGCAAAAGTAGCATAATCAGCAATAACAGTAGTATCAAGCACAGTTTAGAAACTGACAAACTGTGCTAACTATTAGTTTTGTACCTTAAACCATAGGAGCAAAATCTAGTTATATAACAGAACCTATCATAAATTGAGAGCTTGTATACAAAATATCTCCCCTTGATGGAGTGGTTTTAATTTGCAGTAAGGAATTTTAAGAAGGGTAGTGGGTAAAACAAAGATAACTCAAACGGAAGTAGAAGCTGGAGGACAAAGGATGTTCATGATCATGTAAACTTTGGGAAACTAGAGAAGAGGGCTGAAAGGAAAGAGTGAAGGAGTAAACAAAGGATTATCTGAACTTGGTCTCTGGCTTTGGGGGATGGGATTACTGTTCTGTGGCTGAAGTTCTCCCCAGCTATTTAAAAGAGAAAAAAATATAAAAAATAGGGAAAGAGAAAAGAAAGATAAAAATTACTTAATTAATTTAAAATAGAAAAGGGGCATCCCCATCACCTGCTTCTATTCCATGTGTCTTTGTCCAACATCGTGAAGCTGGTTCACCTAATTTATCACCTGTTAGCTCCTATTGTTAATGTTGCTTTGGAATTTTCCAGCCTGCTAGTTCTGCCTGTCTTTGTCCCACATCATGAAGCTGGTTCACCTAATTTATCACCTGTTAGCTCCTATTGTTAATGTTGCTTTGGACTTTTCCAGCCTGCTAGTTCTGCCTGTCCCTCGTGTGTGACCTAGTCAGAGTCCTACTGTGTGGTGGTGTTGCCTCAATCACCTGGTCCTAGTGATATAGGAGGAAGGGGCCTGTCGCCTGGATTCTTCCCGGGTCAGTTGCCAGGTCCTGCAGTGTCAAAACTACAAAACTTTTAGATTAAAACACAGAGCATCTATGTGACCTTGTGTTTGTTGGTGAGTTATTAGATATTATACCAAAAGCTTGATCCATGAAAAGAAAGCTGAAAAGCTGGGCTTTATCACAATTAAAACTTTCTGGTCTATGAAAGACAGTTACAAGAATGAAAAGACAGCAAAAGAGTGGGAAAATATTTGCAAAATACATATCTGATAACTTCTATCTAAAACATACAAAGAACACTTAAAACTCAGCAATAATAAAACAAGTGGGCAAAATCTCTGAATACATCTTATTAAGAAGGATGTAATGTGGAAAATAAGCATATAAAAAGAGGTCCAACATAATCTGCCGTTAGGATAATGCAAATTAAAACCAATGAATTTCGGTTTTAACCACCTATTAATTTAACAGTAATTAATATCATGACATAGCTTTTAGAATAAGTAAAATCCAAAAACATGGAAATACTAACTGCTGAGGAAGTTGTAGAGTAACTGAACTCTCATTGCTAGTGGGAATTCAAAACATTACACTAACTTTAAAAGGTAAAATTAAAGATAGTCTTACCATATGCTGCAGCAGTCATTCCTTTTTACCCGGTTTGGAAATTTATGTCTACACCATTTCCCACAGCCAAACGTTTACATAATTTTATTTAGTAGTCACCCCAAACTGGAAGGAATCAAGATTTCCTTCAATAGATGAGTGGAATACTATTTGGCAATGAAAACGAAGGAGCTGTCAAGCCATGGGAAGTCACTGATGAATCAAAATGTGCATGAGCAGATAGAGAAAGCTTGTCTGCAAAGGTTACATGTTGTAGGATTCTAATTCTTTGACATTTTGGAAAAAGATGAACCTTAAAGACAGTAAATAGATCAGGGTTTGCCAGAGGTCTGGGGAAAGAAGGGAAATTTGAACAATAAAGCACAAAGACTTTTAGGGTGGTGAAACTATGTTGTATAATATTGATAGCACATACCTTATGCTAAAGAACATATATGTTTAAGCACATGCCATCTGCAAGGTGCTTGCTAAAGTCACACTTGTAGAAAATTTGATCTTCAGTGACCTTATTTATGAAGAGCACAGAATTCTATGTGTTTTCATATTATTGAAAAAGAATTATAAGAATGCACTTACATATTCACATGTGAAAACATGACATTCATTGTGTAGACTTTTGTCACAATTTTATTTGAATATAAAACAATTTCATTGTCCCACATTTCTATGTAGCTACAACTGTTTTATCCTTTTTGGTATTCCTTTTTTCATGTTCTTAATTGCTCAAGAAATTTAATAAAATATTAGGCCTGAATTTATAAGAAAATACAGTCCTGTATTCAAATTCCAGCTCTAGTATTGGGAAAGATATGTAACCTCTATGAAACTTAGTTCCAGTAGGGTAAAGAAAGCATACTAAATTTACCTTATTGAGTTAGGAGAATCTGATTCTGACTGTAGGACACTGAGATTGATTCTTGATATAAATTAGAAATATAATGATCTTAATTGAAGTGATAGCTACAGACTGAGAGAAAGAGAAACTATGACATTTCAATTAATCAGGAGAAAAAGATCAGCAACTAAAACAAGAGAAATGTTGGAAAGTAGGTAAGCAAGTCGGGATGGCTCATTATCGCACTTAATCTTGGTTTTCATCAGCTCATCCACTATCTGCAAGTAAGTTACAGCTGTTATCTACATTATTGAAAAGTAGGCATAATTTGGAGGAATTCTCTCTTCCTCCTTGCTGTTGACACTGGTAAAGGTACTTGAGAAGTAGATATGCTTGACCTTTATTAAATTTCATTTTCACAACCACTGAGTATGCAATAGGACTTCTGATAGAGTCCAGAATAAAACACAGTAGTTATTTGTTGACTGACTCATCCTCTTGTTCCAGAAGAAGACAGCCCAATTAATTGTCCTCTAGAAACTATTCCATTGCATTAATTGGGCTTCCCCATAAGTAGACATAAAAATTAACGTAGGCAATTTATATATTATTATCTTTTGCAAAAAAAAAAAATGTATCCCAATATTCTCTACAGATACACAGCATTGAGCTTGCATCTCTTTAGAGCAAATACTGCCTTCTCCTTGGCATTTTAGGAAGCTGTTATCTACCATTCTCTTTTTCCTAATTCACTATAAGTTGTGAGAGCTGTATTTATTTTTGTATCCACCTTCTCAGGCAGCCAGCACATCTCTTACTAGATAGTTGGCTAAAGAAGGTTTAAATTTTTTAGAAACAGAGTAAGGACAGGAAACCTAACAAACTCTCAGAGTTCAAAAAATAAAGTTTTGTAAGTGAAGGGAGTGGGCTTTTTGGAACTGAAAGGAAAAAAGTTCACATTTTTTCATGTCTACATAACATAAACAAATGGAACATCCTATTTTCAGTTCGAGTTTGAAAAAACATGTTTATGTAACATTCAATCACCTCCACTTCACTGATAGCCAAACCAAAAGAAAAAAAAAGATGAGTAACAGAATACAGGAATTTATTTGGTAACTGTAAAAGAGAAATGTCTCTTAAGGTCAAGACCAGATATGAAAGTAAAGCCAAACGGGCATCTGCAAAAGTATAATTAAAGTCTGCAAAGTCTATGAAGAGTAAGCAAAATGCTGAAAGCATTCACAAATTCAGTGAAAGAAGGATAAGTAGGAGCAAATTATAAAATGATAAGAAATCTTACCATTAATAATAAATAAGTTTTCATTTCTCATTTCTCTCAAGGTATTGACAACAGTTGATTATGTTCCATGCAATGAGGCTATAAAAATTAATAAGCAGGACCTTCAAATGACTCATTAGCTAATCCTTCACTATTACCCATTTTGTAATGGGTGACACATTTAACACATTTAGTAATATACTCAGGGGCACATTTAAATGAAAAGATTTTGGTGAAGCAATTTGAAAAATATGCAAATATTTTTATCAGTGCTAAATTTGCTGAAATTCCAGTTGATTAAACATAAGATAGGCTCTAACTCTATATGTACTACACATATATATTATAGACCTTTTCCTAATCTACTCCTACTTTAGTCTTTGTTTAAACTTCAAGAGGAAAAAAGATTCCAGACTTATCTCACTGAGATTTTTGTTTTATGATTATTAGCTGGGATGTTCTCCAGGAGAAAGTGTTTGTGGAGACTTTGACTATTTAAGTGGCTTGTGTTATAGAGAAATATTATTGATTCATCAAACTTTGGAGACTAGATCTTCTGGTGAGGCTACTCTACTCAACTTAGGACTTTGTAAATGAGAGAATCAGACCCTTTTCTTTGGGAACTCGTGGTCTCTTAGGACAACAGCCTTACCAAGATAGAGCTGAGCTGAGTAGGCATTAAAAATAGACTACTGAACGTGGGCATGCAAGTTAGGGAAACCTTAAGTGTAAAGGCATAGAGGAACAGATAATCATTGCGGTTTTCTTGGCCCCAAGCCATCTAGTGTGGTGGGAGCACTGAGGACAGAGAAAGGGTGGAGGAGCAGCTGCAGGATAAGTGAAGAAGGCCTTGGAGGCCTTCAGAAGAAGGGGAGGTATACTATAAGCCATAGAACCTTACTACTGATGTGTGTTCATTGGACCCCAGCATCAGCATCACCAAGGAAAGCATCAAACATGCATAAACTCAGGCCCCAACACAGAACTTCTCAATCAGAATTGATATTATGCGACCCCAGTTGACCCCTATGTACCTTAAAATTTGACAAACACTGCATGTAGAAGGCGATGAACTGTCAAGTGTGTCATGTCGGAGAGATATGATCGGAACTGCTTTTCGCAGGCTCACTCTGGCAGCAAAGCGTTGGGCTGAAGAGGAGACAAGAATATGAATAGAGAGATACCAAAAAGAGAGCTATGGGAGTCCAGAAGAACGCTGGATGAACCCAGGGGTGAAGCAAGTAGGAGGCACTTTCAGCGGGCAGCAGTGCCAGGATTTAGCACTTCATGTGCAGAGAAGAGGAAAGGCACATCTCTAAGCAGACTAATAATTTTTCTGCCCCAGACCACTTGGGAGCATGCGGTGCTGTGTGGGCAGAAGGAAGAGACATGTGAGAGGGAGGAGCAAGATGATGATCTCAGGTTGATTCCTTCAATTGGAGACACCTGGGAGACATTTAGGTGGTGAGGTTTTAACAGGCTATTAGGTACATGTGTCTGGAATTAGGGCAGGAGCTACCTATATTTAGTTGTCATTTTATCAATGCTGCCTAAATCCTTGTTCATAGGAAGGATTTTCAGGAATCACTTGTAGAATAAAATACAAGTGGTGTAAGGATAGAGCACTAGAAAATGTCACCATTTAAGGATGAGTAGGAGAATACCAAGCTATGAGAGAGAGGGAAGAGAATCTGAAAGATACGGTGTGAGGGAAAGGAAAGGGAAAGTTAGTTTCACGCAGAGAATGGTGGCCAACTAGGTTATGATTCATACACATAAAATGAAGTCAGAAAAGTGCCTCTTGGATTTGATACTTATTTTGGTACCTAAAGTTTTCTATCTTTAGCTGGAGAAATTTCAGTATGATCATAATATTAAATGTCAGAGCTGCAGCTCACTAAGCTTGTGAGGCCATTAACTGTATTGAAGATTTCTTTCTAGAAAGTAGCTGTGGAAGGAAGACAAATATTGACTAATAGACAAAAAAAAAAGCACAGTCAAGGAAAGGTTTTCTCTCTTGTCTCACTCTGTCTCTGTCTGTTTGTCTCTGTCTCTCTCATATGAAGAAAATAGAGAAAAGAGTCAGTGGGAGAGAAATAACAATATAGGGGAAAAGCAAGGAGTAATGGAACAAGATCCTTTGGGGACAGCAGATGATGGGACTTGGCACACAGGTGGCAGAGATTTGCTTTTGCCAGGAGGAAAAACACATCAACCTGTGAGAGACCAGTTGAAGCACGGGGACAGGGGATGTAAAGTTGAAGGTGGCAGCAGTTTTAGGGTATTCACATCTAAGGGACTTGTTTTTTCCTGTGAAATGAGGAGCAGCAACAATAACGTAGAAGGAAAAGGGACCTGTTTGTGCCAGCCCCAAAGGAGAATGAGGAAAGATCACTAGGAAATGCAAATGAGGACGTTTAAGACCATTCAACTCAGACTTTTTTTCTGAACCATGGATTGTAGTAGTTTCTGAACTCATTTAAGAAATAAACAGATTGAATATGTTTGTGTCATCCATGACTCTAACACATGATTAAAAAGACTATTATTTAGACACTTAAGAATCACAGTGTTCCCAAGATGTTAAAAACAAGCACAAAGACTTTCACACAACTGTGAGGTAGGGAAAGTGAATGTCTCATTTATGTCTGCTGTTGTAAGTAAAGTAGAAGAAATAAGAAAAATAATGGTGGTAAATCCAGAAATTTTCAGAGTTGGAAGGACTCTTAGAATTCATCTGAGATCTCTCTTCTCCGGCTCCTGGGTGACTGCCTCCAGTGCTAAGGTCTTGTTATTTACTAAAGAACCAACTCCGTGCTCAAGACTCATATTTAATTGTCTGAAAAGTCTGTTTATCAGGATTAAAAAGCTGATTTCTGCTTTTCTAAAACTGGATATTTAATTGAGTGAATAAAACTACACGTACCAATTTTAAAGTATTGTTCTTGGCTTTGCCGGATAATCAGTGGGGCAGGGTCCCTGACTTGTTATCTTTACAGCCTTATAGGGAAGGTAAGACAACTTCCCAAATAACCACGAGAGAGAAGAAAATACATGCCATCAGAGAAGTAATAATATGCTGTGCTTTTTGTTTAAAAATGAGGTGCCAGGAGTCATATCTCAATAAATTATGACACGTGTCTCCCACACCCCCATCCCAATGCTATTTACATTGGAATGTCCATGTGTTTTTCTAGCCAAGTGAATCAGCCAAGATGGAAATACTAATTAATTTAAGTGACCATTCTCTGCTAGCTCATAACATAAAAAATCTTAATATTAATGCTTCTACCAAACTCTGCATTTTATAGTTTACAAATCAGTTTTCATAATTATCACAGTTTTATAAGTATCCGTGCTCTCCTTCACTTGGACATAAAGGACCTACAACTTACTTTAATCATTTTAAGTAATTTACCCAAATCATGCAGCAGGGTAGTGGTGAGCTAAGACTTCCATTGAGGCCCATGACTTTAGATCTCACTAACACAGGAGGACCTCTGTGGGCTGGCAGAGGGGAAGTTATAGGTGTTCAGAGAAGTTAGCAATGGTCCATAGGAAAAGCAACTTTTAAGGGCTGACAGGACTTCAGCACAGGAAGATAGAAGGAGAGCACTCTAACCAGACTTTAAGACAAGGATACCAGAAGTTCAAGATACACTCATGTAAGAACCAGGGTTTCATATGTGAATTGGAAATCAAAAGAGATGGCTGTCTTACTGAGAGCTGAAAAAATATCTATAACAAAACAGAGAGAAGAAAAGCTGCCCATGAACAAGAGCCCTGGAGCCACGAGTAGTTAGTGGATGGGAGGTGCTGGAGGATACAACAGATGAGAAAGTGAAGGAACAGGAAGAGACTTAGGATCGCTTTCAATTATTACAAGAACAAAGGGGGAAAGATTTCCAAGAAAGAGGATACGAACATCAGGGGATGACAACTGAGGACAAGTGTGGAGGAGAAGTCTTGGCGAGCTTGGAAGGAGCAGAGCAGTGATGACAGAAGTCTGAATGTGACCAGGAAATAAAGGGTAGACAAGCGATACAGGTTGACTTCCCAGAATAATTTGAGGACATCTCTCCATATTCTCATTCCCTTTCTCAGACAAAACATCCTTGCTTAAAGAAGCTGATGATCATGTGCTTCCAAGACAGCCGCTGTTATGCTTTCTTTAGGAATTGTTGGTTTATTGGTTATCCTCAAAGTTTTTCATCTAAAAATGAACATCTACCCCATGTTTATGATCTGCGTAGCACAGAGGAGAAAAAAGTTACTGTGTCCTTTTTAAAATAGTTTCAATAGCAGCCCACATTTACGTTAGCCATATTCACTGTTGATTTGTTGAGCTGGCAGTTAGCTCTGACCCCACGTCCCCTATATCCTACACTTGCCAACTATTTGGGGAGACAGCCCAAACCAGGGGTGCAGACACTATAGCTGTGGGATGGAGAGACACAGGCCAGGCATCAGGAAATCTACATATGAGTCTGCATACTGACACTTTTTAGAAATATATGCTCTTGGGAAATTAGTCTACTTCTCTTTGGCTCCAAAGATAGCTAGATTGGATAATTTTTAAGCCTCTGTCTGGTTTTAAAACTCTGAAATTAATAACCAATAGCAGATATCTTCATTTATTTACTACTGAGATATTTGCAGAATTCGACTCTGTGCCAGTCACTGGTCAGCTTTCAGCATACAGTGGTGAGTAAGGAGTCAGTGGCCCTGATTGGATCTCAAAGCCTTATGCTGTCATTTTGAGGCTAGAAATACTTGGCTAAGGATAGACAAAAAATGAGTGAAGACCAAAGACTCAGAGAGTGTCTCAAGATCATTTTCTACCAAGGAGTGTTGAAGGGCAGTGATTTTTAAGAACTTTCAAAATATCGAATGAAGATTAAATCTTCACATTTGGAGTTATACCAAGAAGTAACCTTTTTATCTTGTTTCATGGCTATCAAGATTATGTGTGGAATAGCATAGTGAACAAGATATAGAAGTGTCTAAACGTTTCCAGAGACCTAGTACTTATAAGAAACATAGCGAATTATACTGAAGAATAAGATATTAATAGTTACTCCACCCATCGTATGACAGTATCATTACTTGGCTTTGATCTTATCTACTCCACATGTAACATTAGTGAAGCATACAAGACAGTTTTAGCAATAGGCAATTTTAAAGTTTATTTCATGAGATACAAAATCAGAGGAATTTACTAGAAAAATATTCTTCAGTTGTCAGCTAAAGATCAGCCTCTATGACGGTTTTAAAATTCCCTTATTCAACAGCGATGGACCACGTACAAGGAAAAGCACTCCCAGGTGTGTATTTCTGAAAATAAACATGGGCTATGCAGGTGAATTTTTCGTTTTACTATTTAGCATATGCTACCATAGTATTTCAGTTGCCTATTACTAAGTAGTAAACCACCCCAAAACTTAGTGGCTTAAAACACCTATGTTATCACTGCCTCTTATAGTTATGTGGACTGACAGGTAATCAACTGGGTGATTCTACCGCTTCATGTGATAACAGTTAAAGTTTAACTCCTTTAGGAGCTTAACTGGATTAGAGTGGCCAAGATGACTTAGTGACATATGTGGTGGCTGGAAGGGAGAAAGCAAGAAGGCTGGTCTCTGATGGACATCTCAGTCTCCAAATATGTCGTTTTGGGTATTTCCTATCCTGCC
Organism: Chinchilla lanigera; assembly: GCF_000276665.1. Lineage (NCBI taxonomy): Eukaryota > Metazoa > Chordata > Mammalia > Rodentia > Chinchillidae > Chinchilla > Chinchilla lanigera. Next base: position 20,729,923 of record NW_004955434.1, read on the forward strand.
TGGCCTCTCCATTTGGCCACTTCATTCACACACATATGTATCTAAAAGGTACTTTACTTTTCATGCAAAGATCATGCTTCGTTATCAGGAACAAAAGATTATTCCTATAAATGTGTGACAAAATAATATAACACAAATGTATTCACCATTTCATTTTTCTTCCCTCCAAGAAATACATGAGCTAAATTTCAGAAAAATACCTGTGAGGCAAGAAACAAAGTTCCAAAGAGCCGGCTACCATCTACGTGAAGGACGTCAAGAATGACAGCACTGGGTGTGGAGGGAGAGTGGACATTAAGAATGCTTGCTATGTGTTCAGTAGAAATGTTTTCCTTTCTTGGGTATTTTCCCGAGATGCTGAGTAAATATTTAAAATTCTTTAAGTTACATGTACAATTTAAATACTGATATACTTTTCCCCTGACTTTATGTATTTACATTTTTTAGAGACAGGGATATGAGATGTTTGTGTAGGTGGTAGTGGTGGTACTGGGCAGATATCTGTGAGAAATTTCTGTGACTATTACAGTGCACAGAATTATGCTTCAAATCTTGTTCTTATTTTTAAAGTGTTTTTATTAGCAGAGGTTTGCAGTGTATAATGTTTACATTCACCTTGGAGAGTCGGTACAGGTACTTAATATACTTAATTCTTCTTAATCCCCTTTCCTTTCCCTCCCTCCTCCCCACTGTCTCTAGATCCACTTCCCACATTTTTGTTTCATTTTCTGTGTTCATCTTTCTGACACAGAACGATCTTACTCACCGTGGGCAGTTGACATGTGTGCACAACACATCTTAATTCTTCCTACCTGCCCCCGCTCTCTCATTGTTTTTAAAGGAAGAATACATTTACCTGAGGCCAAACTATTTTCTCTTAGTTTTTCCTCTGAAGCACTGGCACATACTGGTGACACTTGTAGGTGGGGCTAAGATGAACTTCTAGAGTTTGTAAAGCACTAGAAGCTAACGTGTTCACAAAATGGTTAAACTTATCTCCTTGACTTTTTTATGTAATTGAAGCCATTGAGCTAACCAAATACAGTGAGCGCCTGATGTGTAACTGCATTTGAATGCTAGGACCAGGAGAAATGCCAGTGGATATGGAGCCAGATAAGGGCAGTCTGGGAGAGAGTCACGGAAACAGTATCAGAGATGTCTCTCATCCACCAGTTCTTGTTGTTATTTTAAAATACTGTAGGGAATTAAAGGAGACTACAATGCAAAGAGTAAAAAGAATCCTTAAAGGTGTTCCTACCATTTCCTTGACCTCACGGGGAACGGGTAGCCTTTTAGATACACTTAGGGATGATCAGCTGAAAACACTGGGTCGAGTCCAGTAGATCTGGGGTCAAAAAGGAGATGTCAGATTAGGTCCTTCCCGAAGCAGCGCACAAGACAGGATCTGAAACGCAAGCGGTTCACTGGGGAGCAAGATGAGGGAGACCGAGGGTGCTGAGAAGCCATTGCTCTGCAATAGGGAGTATCCAGGAAGGAGAGAAGGAAGACAGGAGAAAAATTATGTGGTTTCTGCTACATGAGAAACCCAAAATGTAAATAAGGAGTAAAATAAAAGCGATATGGTGGGAAGCAGGGAGGCAGATACTTTGATTAGGAAAGGGATCAGGGAAAGAGGTGGTAGGGAGAGGGGTGGAAGGGGTGAAAAACACACATCTATCAATTCTCCTAAACAAACGTAAATATTACGTATTATAAGCATATACCAGTTTCTCTCTTTTTTTGGTACCAGGAATTGAACTCAGGACCTTGTGGTCGCCAGGCAGGCACTTGTGCTGCTGAGCTATATCCCTGGCCCCGCATACACTAATTTAAAAAGAAAGAATTGGAGAGGAAAAGCCTCAGATTGCAATGTGGTGCTAAGAAAGCTTCAGCAAGATGGTAGGGAGTTCTTCAGCAGGAGTTGTCCTCAGAGGAGCTCTGAATCTCTCAGAAATAGATTTGTGATTATATTTTTTGTTGTGCTTAGTCATTGGAACATCCCGTGAGAAACATGCCCTTAATTCAAACAAGGAATTAGCTTCAAAGTGCAGCATCTGGGGTGAGCTGTGGATTAAACTCTTCACAGCAGTCGAGTTGGATGAAGAAAGCTGTTTTTGGCCAAACTAACCTTCAAATGGAGTCAGAATATGAGTAGTATCCTGACATCTAACTTCTGTGAGCTAAGAAAGTCACTTTATAAAAACCTGAACGATAACATTGATCTACATAAACATCATTCACCAAGTGTACCATCCAAAAAGAGTGACTTCGACTACTTCATATGTATATAGGCATCATTATGTTATTCATCTGTGTCTTTCTTATCATAACGTTCTCCTTTAACTACTCAACTCTCTTTCTTAACTCTTGGCATTTGATGAGTATTTTAAGTGTAACATCAAAACATGCACATAAACACACACGCACAGACACACACACACACACACACACATCATCATCATCCTTAGATGTGATAATAATGTGTCCATCCATCTATGAGAAAAATACAGAAGATTTCACTTTTTCGGCCTCATATTTTCTTTTGTTGTCAAAGTGTAGATTTGAATCATAGCTGTCATCCCTGGTGGTTTCTGAAGCAGAGTGTCTTTAGAACTTTTGGGAAACTTTTCCCTGCTCCTTTTTAGGGAACAGGAGTTGGGTGTAATGCATTTTTGAGTGTTTGAGAGAATAAAGAAGAAGGGACTTGGCTATGAATTTTGGGAAAGTTGCTCTATTTCTTGAGGTATTTGACTGCTTTGCCCTCTGAACTATGTCAAGGAGATATTTTGGAACCCATGTGCTTTCTCTGCCTGGGCAGATGTCTTTTGTTCCTCCTCATCTGAAAAGATGAGAGGTTGGTGATGATCATCTTTAAAAGTCTTCCTAGCGTTTTCATTTCTGTGCCTGTTGACAAGCTACAGAAATACCATAGCATATCTATAGATCAGCTCACATTCTACATAATGTATTTTCCCTTATTTACTGCTTTGTGAGGGTAAACTCCAAAAAATTATATGAGTTTAAAATTTTTTATTATTTTGGTTTTAGAATCCTTGTCTTGTCAGGAGATCTGTTATAAAGTAGATATTTCTTTAAGTATCACCTTTTCCCCACATAAAGGTTATTTTGCTGGGGTAATGGAGATTTTTTTCATTGACATTCTGGGACAGATCTATAAATTCAGCTGCATCTGGTCACCTTGCCTTAAACCATATTACAGTTGTTTCTTTAAATCAAACCTGAACTAAACAGGAACATCTGTACCAAGAATTATGAGGCCCAGCTGAACATTTTGGACCAACATGTTCCATCCCACTTCTTTTAGCCATAACCTTTTAGCAATTATCTTTACAGTCCTTAGAAATGGTAATTAAACTGGTAGAAGAACAAACAGAATACTGAAATATTTTTAAACTCCAAACACCAGGTATATAAATGTCAGTGGCTTAAATATGGTTATAAGAATGCTTTTATTAACTACCCCCAGGGATCTTCTTAGGGATCATATTTAGCCTTTCCTCTGGGGAGCGTACACCGCTAATCAGCTTGCATAGTTGACAGCCACTAGCTGGGGGCCACAGACGCTACTCTGGCAACTATTCTTCCTCTATCCACAGACAAGCCTGCCACAACACGGTTAGGTACATTGTGATCACAAGGTCTCTGTCTAATTATCTTTCATCACCCACAACAGCCAAGAATACGCTCAAAGATAAGCAGATGATTTTCTAAGTGGACCTTTCAAGACTGACAGCAAATTATTCAGTGACACTGCCTTCCTGATTTCTATATAATGGCTGGTGCATTGCCGAGGCACCTGGAGGTTTGGTTGAGACTCGGTGTATGCAGAAGACAGAGCTGCTGATACAGGACACGCTAACAGCCTCTTCCAGCCGGTGACTCTAAGTTTGGAGACACCAACAAGTGTTGTTATTTTGTACTTATTCTCATTAGCCTCCAAAGTACTTTTCTTTCTCCATTAAAGGGAGTTCTTTAGTAAATTACGTACTCATAATTCCTATCCTGTACACTTAAATTAGGTCACCCATTCCCAAACCTCAGTGCACTAGAATACTCCAGCCAAGAAGGAGCTTATCTGGATTAACGGACAGGGAATGACTGAATGTTGACTTGATTTTCCTTCATGGCATTTGGGCCCCCGAGAATAGTCTTCCCAGGAACAGGCTGTCAAATATCAAATGTTAGGGACCCATATTTATCTATAAGTGGAATTTACTAAAGCCAGGGAAGCTCAGTTTGTTACAGGATGGTGGGATGTTTAAAGTTAAAAAGATCTATGTTTATTGTTATTTAGAACCTAATCATTAGAAAATGTAGAGTCATTGGGCCTCTTCTCATTTTGGACTTCTTGAGCAGTCTTTTAATCCTTTGACTCAATGTCCTTCAAACCAGAAGTTACTTGTACTTATACATGGGGTCATATTTCTCCCTTCCTTTGGTCTGTGAATCACCCTGAGTTTTAGGACCAGGTGGAAATGGCATGGCGTGGAAGGACTCAATTTGGGCCCTTTGGGTCCATGTGAGTTCTTATCATTTCCTAGTGTAACTTAGCAGCCACTCTGAGAACTAAAGTTGGAGATTGTTTTGGCTCTGTGAAGTTCCTGCTGAGTTGCTTATCTAACAAATATTTGAATGTCCTTCTTGTGCCAGGAGTTCATAACCCTGACATCAGCCACTTCACTACCCACTGGTATTTAAATATAGGTATATACATGCAGATGACACAGTTGCTAGTTACTTAAATTGTTTAAATGATTATCCTAATCCACTAGAATTTATATTGTCACTACCTTAATTCTTAGTAAACCATGAACTGAAATATGGACATAAAACCTAACTTATAAAATCCTTTTGATAGGAAAATTAATTTTTAACAGTGTGGTTTTCAGTGCTGTACTTCATAAGTCATGTTGAAACCTAGATCTTCCCCATGGGATATGAGCTTGGCTACCTTTCATTTTTTACAGAGAAACTACATGAGGAGAGAAGAACAATAAACTAATAATTTGAGGGCATGTTTGCACGCTTAAGCTTTAATTATTTCTATAGCCCTTCCTCCCAGCCTACAAGTAAATGGTAAACTCTCCTGGAATTATAAGAAAATTATAGCTGAATGAAGGTTGCAGCCATAATCAACTCCTATCATAAGCATTACAATGGGTACAGAAATGATGGCTTTTCCTTAATGATGGCAGCGATGCCAAACTGTGAACCAGTTGCTCTGCATTTTAACTTCACAAACACTAATAAGCTCACAGAGCACACTTGTTGCAAGTAGGAAAATCTGAGGAAGTATTTTTCTAATCTTTTCCTAGACCAAATATGTTCACTGTGAATAAGTGGTCTTAATCCTGGTCAGTGCTCTCTGGAGCCACAGAGAGCCAGGTCTGTCAGGAGTGGTTGGTGCTGGGCTGTGATGCCACCCAGTGTGACAGAGAAGACAAAAGCACATTGCTGAAATAGTTTGATTTCCTGCTTGAATTCCAAAGCCACATACAAAAGATTACCTTCTTATTCTGTGACTTTTGTTTTGTTTCAGTTTTAAGCTAACTTTACTTCCCTTTTTCTTTAATGGGGTGGAAAATTGAGTTATTTAAAGGACTGCCTGGGTTCCTATATTTACCTACATCCCTTCCAAGTATCTCTATATGGTTGATTGCTCATTCTCATTAAAGAGAATATACAACACAACAATAAATTGCTTCCATGCCTTTCTGGCTGTAATAGGATTCTAGTCTGGAAGCTGAAGTTTCTACATTCCTGTATTCTCTAGGAAGTAGTTTTGTGTGCCAACAGTCAGAAAGCCATCACTATTTGAAACATGAAATCAGACCGCAATAGGAGAAGCACTTTTCTTCAGCGGGTACAAATTTTGGCATATGGCAGTCTTCCTACTCTTGGAGAGCAGTGTGTAGGAGTCTAGAAATCCCATCTATGCAGATAGATGTTTCAGTAAGAATCACATGTTCCTCATCCTCTTCCTGTGCATGCGTAATGGGGTTTGAATCCAGCAGAAATTTGAGTGTTTAAGAGATGCTGCCTCTGGTCTCTGATCCTAACTTAGCCATGCACATAATCCTCTACTTCTCACATTTCTGTTTCCCCAACTTCAAAACTAACACTACTGACCCAGAAAACCCAGTGAATTTGCTTGATGTATTTTTATTATATGCTAACTACCTTTTAACTGCAAAGTCGTTTTAATATATCTTGTATAAATAAGCCACATTTTCCAAACAGAAAGTCAGGATCTGGCCATGGTAAATAGAACTTTAAAAATCTAAATTTATCCTGGAAATTTTCAAGTTTTATTAAACACTTAATTGAATTAAAGGCTTGGGAGTTGATAGCTCAGGGACCCACGCTCTCTGTCTCTCCAGGAATGAATTGTCTCTAATGAAGTATCTGTTATGCTGACGTACAGCTGTTTTCATAGAAAACCAATAGAGGAAGCCTAAAGACCAAAGTGAATCTAAATTGGATTCTCCTTGCTGATAGTTTCTTTTACGATCTATAAATGAGCCATTAGAGATAGATCTATGTTACATGTTAAATATTAATGTGCTCCAGGTCTTTAATCTCGCTCTGAGGTCTTCTAATTCATTCATGCAAGAATTGTCTGCTCCTTGTGTGATGCTGGTACACATACGGCATCTCCAGCCCGGTCCCTTTCCTGTACACCATGCTTCTCTTTCTCTGCCCGGGCATTTCTGACTCCACTTCTCAGGAGCTAAACTCATCATTTAACCAATATATTTGCCTTTTCTATACTGTTTTAATGTGTTACTCTCTGCTCTGTTCTGCTGCTCGACTCCAGGCAGAAAATACAGACATGACTTGGGAGTTACCTTCTTCATTCACTTGCCACTAAGTCTTCTAATCCCACCCTTCCTCCCCAGCCCTTAGGCATTCACAAGTTCTTATCTGATTAATTGCAATCATTTAAAAAGCTTATCTCTGGGCCTACCCACCGAGAGCCACAAGAATTCTCTTCCAGTCCACAGGCCCAAACAAGGTTCCGGCTGCTTAAGTCTCTCAAGAACCATGATTCATACTCTGGCTCATGCTCACTACACAAGTTCAGTTCCTATCACTTGCCTTCACGCACCCTGCTTTTCTGCCATGCTACCCTACTTAAAATACTCCACACCACACAAGATGTCTCTGTACCTCTGGCAAGCTTTTCCCCTCTTCCTTACTCCATTCCAGCTGATAATTTCCCACTATTCCTTTAATCCCACTATAGCACCCTTTCATATTCCTTCCTAGTTGAATTAACAATTTAGCTCTCATAATGGTTGACACATTGTGTCAACTTGAAAAGTCTAGAAGTTTAACTAAGTAACTCAGCAGTTCTACATCCTAGGGTGCAGAGGACATGCCCTTACTGCTCTAGGATATTGTTCATTGTCAACTTGAAAAGTTTAACTAAGTGACTC
>NW_004955434.1:20737512-20758327 GCF_000276665.1 Chinchilla lanigera
TCACTTTGTAAACATCCTGAGCCTGTGCCAGAGGAGGGCGGGGAGATGGTATGAGTGCCACACCCACCGAGGGCAGGTAGCCTGCATACAATATAAGGGAGAAAAAGAGGCTTGTTCTCTCTCTTTTTTTGCTCTTGTTGCTTTTACTGTCTTCTGCTGCCTTAAACTGTTGACCCTGTACCACACCACCCTGCCTTAGAGCCAGCTGATTACAGACTGAAACCTCCACAAACTGTGAGCTAAATACACATTTCCTTCCTTAATTGTGGGTGTTGCGTATTTTGTCTCAGCAATGACAGAAAAGTAACCAAGATAGCTCTGGATTCCCATAGCCATTTGCATTCATCTACAATTTCTCATTGCATTAATTAGAAGAGGTTAACTTCAGTGACACATAGTCTCTAAAATGGATCCTGGTCCAACACAGCAGACCTTTACTTCTTGCTCACTTAGTCTTAAGTAAAAGGACAGGTCGTGGAATGGCCATCCTGCACTCAGAAAGCACCAAATGGAGGCTTTGTCACCTTTAATGACCAAACCCATAATTTCTCTGAGGCCATCTCCCTCTCAAATAGACCCATGCCAAAAGCATGAGGAGGGCATGTAGGAGATTTTTATGGACCAGGTGTACAAGTAGTACACATTACTTCTATCAGCTAAATCTCAGTTTCAACTACCTTAAATGTAAAAGAGCCTTGGGAATATTCTGTAGGTGTATACTCAAGATGAGAAGATTTGTCCAAGATGGTAGATTTGTGAGCAGCTAACAGTCCTTGCCACATTCACGTATGCATTACAATAACTGTGCTTGAAAAGGACAAATATGTTCTACACTATGGACCCTCAATGTGACCCTTGGCATGTTGTAGGACTTAGGTAAAAGTGTGTGTACATGTAAATGAATGAAAGAATGAAGCAGTAAGAGTATTACTTTGAATTTCTCCATTGTTGGTAGAACTTATACAATCACTATGGAAATCAGTATGGAGATGCCTCAAAAAATTAAAAGTAGAAATTCCATTTGACCCAGCTATTTACCTTCTAGGAATTTTTCAAAAAGAGTTAAAGACATCATAACCAGTGTTGCATGCGTACCCACACTCACAACACTGCTACACATTGGAAACAGCCCATTTCTCCATCAAAGATGAATGGATAAAAGTAGTATTGATACACAATGGAGTACTACTCTGCCATAAAAGGGTAAACTTGAGTCATTTAGAGGAAAATAAATGCACCTGAGTCCATAATGTTAAGTGAACTAACTCAAACCCACAAGCTTAAATATCATGATTCTCTTATATGAAAAAATTTATATAACATATATAAAATATAATATATATATATAAATCAAAAGAAAATACAGATAATAGAAAGAAAAAAAGGTATTATAATCCAGTGTAGATAATATAACTAAAAGTGCACCTTGATTTAATAGAATTGTTTTACATGTTTTCTATGTTCTTTGGTCTACTGGTCTGGTTTTCAATCTGTATATATTACAATTACCTTTGTAAGGTCTTATAAATAAATGAATACGATGCTGGAGGTTGGTGGGATACAGGGGGGAGGGGAATTGAAATGTTTTATGTACATGTATTAATGACCTACATGACCATAATCATTCTTCACTATTTTATGCGATGTACTAATTAAATTGGTAATCACTATTTTATGTACTAATGAGTCAAAAAAATTAGCCTGAAATAGAAAATTTGTGTTTTTGTAGCTCTACATCTCTCCTTTAATCTAACAATGTTTCTAATACACACAAAAAGTAATTATTCATGGTTGATGGATCTTCAAAACTAATAATATTAACCAAATTAATTTAGGCATTTAAAATTGCTTAATTAGTTTCAAATTTCATGGATAGTAATTAAATTGAAAACAGGCCTGTGCAAGACAGTTATAAGAGAAATGGTAATAATTACTTTGATGTAACTTGCATATTCTTATCTATTTTTAGGAATAAATTGAATTTTAGTTTAATTAAGACCTTCTGTGTTAGTGTCACATAAAAGTACTTGCTGGGTTGAGCATGTTGGTGATAATGATGAAACATGTCAAACTTCTTAGGAAATACAAACATGTAGACATCTTTCTCAATATATAGTTCTGATTGAAAATTAAAATATAACAAAATGTGCAGAATGTTTGCTGATTATCATTTATAGTTACAAATATTAGCGAGTATTCAATATCTATATCTGATATTTCATTGTCTTTTTTATGTGAATTTTTTTGTCTATTTCTCCAATCTCTTGATTAATGGGTCCATAGGCACAAGAGTTCTAGTAACGGCAAGTCAAGTCCTTGTCAGACTTCGAATCTCTCTGACTTATTCCTGTCACTTGCCTTACTTCTCCATCAGCTTAGAGAAATCTGTTTTTAAGGTCTTAGGTAATTGCATTGGGCTTACCCAGAGAAGCCAAGACACTCACCCTTTCTTCAAGTCAAATTAGGAACCCTAATGAGTCCTGCCTTATAAAATCATTTTTGCCATATAGAGCAGCATATCACAGACATGACAGTGGAGGGGAGGCTCTTGGGGTCCAGATTCTGCCCAACACAGTGAAACTATACTGTACAGCACAGAGACTGTCCCATATAAATTCTGGGCAATTATACTCCTTTCCAAAAGATTTAGGGAATAAAATAATTTTAACTTATTATGAACTATTGCAGACACTGAAGAAGGTATACATTAATATAAACATTCACAGAGCCATAATTGACATTAAAGTATAAATTCCAAAATATATAGAGTGAAAAAGTGAAACCCTATGACTGATATACATTTTTTCATAACAGATGTCACAAACATGGTTAAAGAAGTTCATGGATGTTTAAACTCTAGATTTAGCCAGCTGTGATTTTAGATATTTATAATCCCAGCACTCAGAGCCTGAAGCAGGATGATCATGAGTTCAAGGTTCGCCTGGGCTACACAGAGAGTTCAAGGTCAGCCCAGATAGTAGAGCAAGATCCTCTCTCAAAAAATTTTTTTAGAATTTTACCTGCTACTTCAAGAGAATTCGTTTTCAATAATAAAAATGAGTGTATTTGCTGAATGCTTACTTTGTGCAGAACGCTGCGTCACTAAGCCTTGTGTACATACACACATACACACACGCGCAAATCGTGTTTTCTCAACAATCAGCAGTATGAAAATCATTCCTGCCTCAAAAAGAGTGAACGGAGGCTCATAGAGGCAGTGGAAGGTCTAGGGGAGTTACTTACTCCTTAAATTTATAGGAGTCAGTTAACAATTTGTCCTTTACCGGAAGAGGCTGGAGCAGCTCAACAGCAAAATGATAGAATAAGAAGATAAGAGTTTTCAAGTGGATCTGTATTTGAATGCTGATTTCAACACTTAACTAACTTGGCAAACTCCTCAAACGCTTTGTGTCTCTAGTTCCTAATTTGTGAAGTGTAGCTGGTAATGGACTCCTCATGGGACTGTGGCAAGATAATATGTGTAAAGAAGCCAGTGTGTGATAAGCTCTAAATACATGTTCTCCAGTACCTCCTTCCTGGAGCGGCTGACGCGCATGTTAGTTCTAACGCACTTGAAAACCTCGGGAAGTCAGTTCTGGGCTCAAGCCAACCTGTCTTTATTTGGTTCACATTTAATAGACTTTGGGGCCCACCTTGGTGCTCAGATCTGTTGGATTAGTGATGCGTCCCTGTGGGCCCATCCACATGTGGTACATGCATATGGATAGCCTGAAAAGCTGCCGCAAGATAACCGTAATCAGTGACTGCCAGCATCACATGTACCCCAGGCAGTTCAGAAGTGCCAACTTCGTAGGGGACTTTCCTGGCATCTGTTAGAGGAGCCACATGCCAGAACGCTCTAGTGCCTCTTGCATTAATATGTATTTATGTGCATTGTTTTTGATGGCGCTAATCAGACTTGAAATTAATCCAAGACATTTCTACAACTCAGAGACATTAATCCCTCACTGCCCTCTGCCTCCAGGCTCTGTCTGAAGACTTAAGTCAGCTGTGTTATCTCTCTAGGTGTGTGGAGACCAAAGCCAAGGGGCTGTGTTCCTGAGAGAATTCACACTGATCCGGAGAGAGAGCCTTCATGAAGATTTCCTGTCCGACCTCCTGAATAATCACAAAGCTGAAGACTCGGTAGTGTCTCTTCCCTTTATTCATTGAAACACAGAGGTTCAGGGGCCGGTTCTGACTGCTGTGGCTCTTGTCTGTCACAAGTCTGAGGTCCATGTGGTGTTTTCTCACATCCCCGAGAACAGGGTGAGGCAAAGGATAGGGCAGCGGACAGCCTGTGTGAAGCAACTTCCTGACTTTCTGGTTCTGGCAAGTCTTAAGTATTTTACTCTAGTGTTAAAGTTGGTGGAAGCATGCGGAGAATTCACTTTAAAATAACTGATGTTTTGCCAGTGAGTCTCACAAGAAGTGGTAATAATTTAAATAAGTGAAGAAGAAAGGAGATTTATATATAAAACTGAGATTGTTTTAGGGGTCAGTGGGAATTCCACCATCGTCTATTCATAGCTTCTCTGTGGATATTTTTACTTCAAAGTGTTAGTTATATTTATTTTGTGAAAGCTTGTTTCTCTGATGGTGGTTTTGGGAAAAAAGAGGAAGAAGCAAATGAACTCTCAAATGCAAACAAATAGTATAGCTGACTGACACTGCCAAGATACAGACCCTCTCTTCTTGCACATTAAACTGTCATTTGTAATTGGTACTTCATTATATGACTTGGATTGATGATTTCTGAACATTCTAAATGTGGTTCTTATGCCAATAACTTTGTGCGCAAAACTGTTCGTATGGCATACACAAGCCAGTAGGATTCCTTGTTCAATCATAAAACAGAACCACAGAAAAACAGCACCTTAGAATACCTGTAAAGCAAACATGGAAGTGGCTTTGTTTCTACATCTTCTGCCCTGTCTCCTTACTGCCTTCTCTCAAGAGGTTTTTTTGTATACTTATCTCATATCCTTCTTCGCTAGACAGTAAATAACTTGGTCACTCAGTAGCCATTCACAGACCACCCCTTATTGGGTTTGTCATTTCTCCAAAATGGGCATTCATAACCTCCTGAAGCTTATGCTCCAGGATGGACAGAAACATTGGCGAAATTTTCCATGGGTACTAAAATTAATTTCCATATGACGCATGTATAATTTGTTTCTTCACTGAGTTCTGAAAATTCAGAACTTACCTTTCTACTCTCATTGTTTGCTCACAGCTTGCTTTGTGATCTCCTATGGCACATGTACTTTGCACCTAAATTTTATTGTTCCTTCTTGTGGACAATGTCTTGGCAGTTATAGTTTAATTTTGTACCATTTAGTGTTGCACAAGGTGTGAAATATGGTAGCTAATACTGAATTTAGTCTTTGAGAGTCCTGGCAAGTGCTGCTTGTGAATACTGCATGAAACTTTATAAGCAACTCTAGTTATTACATCACTTATACCACAAAGGAAATTAAGTCATACGAACAAATTATAAATATAACCGAGGTGGTCACAGCAGTTCCGTCCACTAAAAGCAGTTGTCAGTGGCAAGCATTGTGCCCTGTCACAGACGTCATCACTCCATAGTATTGCACTGATTTCCATCGTGAGAAAGCTGTTCATTAACTAAACATACTCAGTCCAACTGAGCTCACAGCAACTGAGTGGGTGGGAACACTTTGCTTAAAGAGGAAATGCCTACCTACACAAGTAGTCAAAACTGCAGTTGTGCAATAAAAGGGGAGGGAGAAGATCAAAGCTTCCTAAGGACCAGAAGCCAACTCAGCCTCCTCATGAATTTGTGCAATTCTTATGATTTCTGTGGGAGGTGGCCGACCACATACAAAGCTTTGTAAAAGTGTAACTTCATCTTCTAGATAGAGATTGAAAAGATGAATTAACATAATCTCTGTGTTTCTTCTAGAGGAAGAGTTCAAACATGAGTTGCCACTTGTATAAGATAGTCAGGAAAGGGGGTGAGGATTTAGCTCAGCGGCACAGCGCCTGCCTGGCAAGCGTGAGGTCATGAGTTCGATTCCTGGTACCGGAAAAAAAAAAAAAAAAAAGCTTAAAAGATAGTCAGGAAAGTGGACATTCTTTTCATGCCCCTTGTTTTTGGGTTCCCATTCATAGGGTGTAGCCGTTCAGCAGAGAAGGAGAGTCAATGAAATCCTTCCTGGTACAGATCACAAAAATCTCTTGGCAAAGGAAGGTAGCCAAGAGAGAGAAAAAATTATTGAGTAACGTACTCTGAACAATTCTATCTGCTTTCCAGTTAGTCTTGCCTGGTATCCCAAGGATGTTTATACCCATATGTCACCACCCCTGCCTCTGGGAGCAGGATCCATATGTTGCTTCCCACCTCAGTAGCATCTGGCCCTGCACTTGTGTGAGATATATGCTCAGCTGGGGTAAGTGTTTGTGGATAGAGAAAACCCACCATGCCTATTTCCTATTTCCCTGCTGTTCCATTTATATATTAAAAACACTGTGAGAATTCCACCACAAAATATTCAGGAAGGGTGACTCACGAATGTGAAAACCTTTCTGAATATAAAGCATTTCTGTTAAAAGAGCATGATTTCAGTTTCTAATGAGGTGATAAAAGGACATTTCAAATTATCTGCCTTGATAGCCTTTCATGTCAGTATACAGTGTTTGCCACCTGGAAACCCATAGTTTTGAAAGTAACAGATTTATCCTGATACACAGAAAATTTGCACAACAGAACCATAACTATAGTATACATGGCCTTACACTTCTGAATAACATTATTGCTACTCTCTTTTCAGAAGATAATTTTTATTTAAATTTAATTGAAACTTTCCTTCCCTCTCATACTCTTTCTTTATTAAGAATTTTTCAGGAAAAAATTCTTTCAAAAAGTCAAATAGGTTTTGGAAACCAGAAAAGCCTGATTTACCTTATTTGTAGAACTTTTTCACTTAAAAAGCTTGATTTAGTTTGATCATAAATGGGCATTCTGACCTTCAAGGGACACTCCTTCAATTTCTCCTCAACACGGGGCTTTGGGCATGAAGTGACTTCTACACTGCATCAGAAGAACTTTCTAGCTAGCTTTCTTTCAGTAGGCTAATTTGGTTCACTGCACTTTGAAAAGCAGCCTAAGCTAGTCATTTGTATAGAAGGCACAGCAGGAAACTTTACTTCTAATCATTGCCTGAAACTCTTGCTTGTATGTGATTTGCATTGTTTGCAGAGAAGAAATAGGCTGTTTGTCAAAGCCTGTTATTCATTATTGGAATAGTCAAAAAACAGATCACGTTAGTTGGCTTTGGTTGTTAGCCAGAAAGAACATTAGGATAATAATTAACATGCAATTCATTATAGAGTGGTGTTTTCTTCAGTATGTAATTAGTGCAAACCTCATGTGCCTATATAGTGGCTCTCAAAGTAGTTATTTAGAACACTATTATATGCTGGTAGAATAGAAAAATTACTTAAATATTTATGCCAAGCAAAGTATTCCTTTGAATTACTGGTCAAACAGAGCTGTCTTTTGTGGAATAAGGATGAACTTTGGTGGAGAGCATCTTCAGAAATATCTACCTTTAATTTATGTGAATGGATAGAGTTTGTTTTCTAGGGAGTCATTCACTGACACACTCTGAAATTGAAACTAAAAACTACAATCTCTTAAAAAATGGTTCCTCTTAAAGTAAATTATTTTTTCCTCCAGGGCAGAGGACCATTGGGTGGTGGGGAATATGATTTCTATATACTGAAAAATTATTTCAATGAACACACATGTGAAATGGTCTAAAACTATTTCCGGGTATCCTTTAGGTGCTCACCAAACTCTTTCCTCCCCTGCCAAGGGAAAGGAAACACAATTTAACTGGGAACACCTAAAGACAATGGCTTAATTTGCTTCAGTATATTTCTAACATGCGTCCTGTGCTAGACTATACAGTGGACCTGGATGCAGGGAGGGTGGTTGTACGTCAAGAATATTTAAGTCACTCAAGAACGACACTGCTTTCTCTTGGCACCTTCCCACCTGAACTCATTCACTGCATTCCTGACAGAATTACCCTTTTCCAAAACAAAAGCTTGTATAAGTATTTGTGGAATAGAGACAACTAACATTTCATTGCAAACGTAGGTACTCAAAGTGTCTATCAATTCATGATCTATAATTAGTAACCAATCGCATATTTTTAGTTTTAATTTTATTAGTGCATGTTTGTAGTACATAACAATCACACTCATCTTGGAGAGCTGGTACATATATTCAACGCATCTTAATTTATTTTATGTCCCTTTCCCTTAACTACCCTCCCCCAACCATATTTTTATTAATTGACTTTGCCCAAAGGAAAATGTGCGTTGAAGGGGCCAAATGTTTTATATGTACAAGTACCTCCAATTCAATCTTTGGCTTTGTGTCTGTTCTTGGGAAAATATGTAGAGCCAAAAAGATTAAATTTGTCATACAGCCTACTTGGTATGTTGTATTATATATGATTTCACGAAGAAAATATCAGAACACCTTGCAGAATATGAAAATATGTCACCCTGTGGGTTTAAAAAGTACTATTTTCTGCATATGTTTGCAAGACTTATCTAATGTGTTATGAGTCTAAAAGTCATCATATAGATATAGATATCTATATATCTCTAAATCCTGTATATGAATATCTTATATAATTTCATATTTTATAGGGTTTTTGCATTTTGCACTAATACTTTACATCATTTCTACATTTGTATAGGAAGACAAAAGCAGCTGCAGAAGGCCAAATATATAGAAAGCACCTTACTAAAGGAATTATACATATCCCTTAGAACAACCTAAGGAAGGCAATAGCTAACTTCATTTTGCAATAGTAATTCAACCAATTGAAAATGCAATTTTAGAGAGCTACCACTAACAATGGTAACAGAACTGTAAGAATTTAGATCTGTAAGATACAGGACCTGAATGGAGTGTCAGTGAATAATTCAAAGGTGGATGTTAATTCAGACCCTGTTAGTTACTGGAATACAAAGGAAATCAGTGAAACTAACAATTCTGGGCAAGAAAGGCAAATGGTGAAATAAGAGAACAAAAAATGAGGGGGAAGGAAGAAAAGAATCACAAGTCATTGAGACAGCAGACCTTGTGCTCCACCTCGCAATTTTGATATAAGAAATGGCTGATTGGTCAGCACCTACTGCAGTCTTCTTCCTTTTGCCCACCAAAGAAGATTGTCTCTTTTCAACCGGCAACCTTTATTGCTTAGGAGCACATGGGTGTTCAAGTGTGCCACACACGACACTCTGTGCTACGTCAATCACGATTCTGTGTTAGGGCATCCATTTCTTCATGGCAGGAGCACGCCATTATCCTTACCAAAATTTCTCTGAATAAACATCCATTTCTACTGAAGGATTAAGGTGTTAAATAGAGAAGTACACAATATCATGAATGGCAGTCTTAGCATTGGAAGGATGGCAGCTTCCCTCCATGTTAATCCACATATCCAGGATAGTCAGATACATTTACATGTGTTAAAATAGGTCAATTTCAAAAATTATATACTGCTGGAGGGGAAACGATGGCATTTTATAATATGATAGCATTTTATCCACTTTAATGTCCCATAAATCTTTAATAGTTATTATTTAGGGAAAATTCTTTCACCCCAATAAAAAGAATGGCTCCTTAGGAGGAAGCATGCATAGCTAATAAGTATTAAGTGGATGCTCAGTTTTCCTAGTCACGGGGCAAAATTTGAACAACATTCTTAGCATTTCATACCCATCAGATTAGCAAAAAAAACTCAAAAAACTGACAAAAGCAAGTGTCAGTGAGGAATTAAGGTAGTGAGAAATGCTCCTGTATTGTTGGTGGGAGTATAAATTGATTTAACCACTATAAAGAGCAACTTAGCAATGCCTACAAAATTGTATACAGTTATGTCCTCAATGCCAAGAATTTCATTTTAGGAATACATCCTCAAGAAACACAGTATTGGTCACTAAAATACTGGATATTACAGACTAAAATTGTAAGGAAATCCTACATATCCATCAGAAGGCAAAAGGATGAACAACACATGTTGATTCATAGAATAAAATACTGTGTATTATCACTTGTGTCTAGATGTCCTCCCAAAGCCTCATGTGATCACAGGGCTTTTTCAGAGGTGGCTGAATGTGGAGTGTGGACTGACTGGTGGTGCAAGGCTGGGGTTAAGGGTGAGTGATTGCTGGATAAATCCCCTGATTGGATTGACACTGCCCTAATCCCAATAGACTGGACACGATATAAAGGGACAGAAAGAGGCTTGCTTTCTCCCTTCCCTGGCTTGCTTTTGCTGCCTTCTGCCACCATGAACTCTTTCTCCTCTGTGATGCCCCTCTGCCATGTGCCACCCTGCCTTGGAGCCAGCTGATCATGGACTGAAACCTCTACAAACTGTGAGCTAAATACACCTTTCCCCCTTTAACTTTGGGTGTCAGGTATTTCATCTTAGCAATGATAAAAGTAACCAAGACAGTATAGATGCACTTAAAATAGATTTACATGTACACTAATATAGGTCAATTTCAAAAGCATCATGCTGAAGGGAAAATGATGCCATAATATGATGGGATTTATACCTACTTTAATGTCCCATAAATCTTTAGTAGTTATTATTTAGGAAAAAATCTTTTGTGTCATAATAGGATGGGGAAAATATGCTCCAACACTGAATTACTGGTTATCCTCTGGACAGAGAGGGAGGAATGGGAACTGAACTAGACCATTTTGTGTAATATTCTTTAACTATATTTGTAATATCTTATTTTTAAAGAATAATATGGTATATTAGTACTTGTTTAAATTGCTAGTGAGCACACAAAGCTTTGCTTTATTATCACTGTGCCTTTTATGATTGAAATAACTTCTGATAATGTATAATAAAGCATTCAGGATGATGTCTAACAAACAGCACAAAATAAAAACTATTTTTATTAGCAGTGGTAGAACTGGAACATCACTGCAACATACTGTGAGAAAGCTCAGTCTCCAAGATGAAATGCATACATGAGTCACATCTTTGCACTGAGACATAATTAAGGAATGGAGAAAAAGGTGACAGCAGCATGGAAGATCACGGTTTCTCCTCTCAGTTCGGGAACTATGACTTTTGTAAATAATGTCAGGATGATGAATCTCGGTTTTTATGGGAAGACACTATCTTTCACACTTGACCTTTCAAATTAACTGCAAGCCATTACCCTTTAAAGAAGAAAAATTCTTTTCTTTATCATGTCCTAATTTCCGCATAGCTTATACAGTCCCTACCTATGATTTATGAGATGTCTACCATTTGCTAAGTTTCTGTCATTTTTTCTAAACAAAAATGAATATCAAGATTAATTATTGAAAAGACACTGGAGGTAATAAAACATGAAACATTAAAAATGTCAATGCAAATGCAAGCAGATTTTTATGATCAAACACCTTCTCAAATCTAAAACAAAATTTAAAACAAAATTAACATCAGTTAGAAATATATAACATGTGTGAATTTTATGACTCCATTTTGAGCACATTTTCACATCTTATACTGTAAGAGTTTCTCCAAAGGACTTTGTTAATAATTCTACAGGCTTCATATTAAATAAATCTTTGTTAGGCATGAGTTTCAACTTTTCCCCTTTAAATTAGGTTTTCCTTTGTTGAATGAATCCTCACTTATATTAATTCTTAAAGAAACTAGCACATTGAAATGAACCTTAAATATCTTCAGTAAAAGTTGTAAATCTAAGGAGGTAAATATTGCCTGTTTCACATTGGACCTGTACTAAAAAGCACATGCAAAATATAGGTACTGTGACTTAAATTACAATTCAGAATTATCAGATGGAGCACCAAAGAATAATTTATCGTTTCTGTGTACTAAACATCCTTGGTATGAAAAGCTAATTTAGCTTGTGAAAAGAGAAACATTTTTCAAAGGAGTTTATCAGTTGTTTAAAAGGTAATGTTAAAAGCTGGGCTTGGTAGCACATGCCTGTAATCCCAGCCTTCTGGAGGCTGAGGCAGGAAGATCACAGGATCCCAGCAAGTTCAAGGCCAGCCTGGGCTACACAGTGAGTTCAATGCCAGCCTGAACTACATAGTGAGACCTTGTCTCAAAAATAAAACAAAACAATTTTTTAAGAAGGTAATGTTAAAACTTACAGCTTGTGCAATGAGCTTAACTGCCTGCCTCTCCCCGGCCACATGTAGACACACTGTGTGCCAGTGGTCGAAGGCAGTTGGACGAATGGTTAGTGACTCCTCCAGTGGTTGGACAAGGTCATCTGGCACGTGGGTCTCTGCAGAGAGATGCTAAACAGAATTGGAGGAGTCAGGAAACCTACTGGAATGATGTGACAAGAGGTCAGACTTCTGTCACCTGAATTTAAGAAAATACGAGAGCATATTTGAGGTTGCACACAGTAACAAAAATCTCTGTGGAACAGCAAATCCTCTTAGATTTACTTTTTTATTTTCTATTATGTATAGACATGATTTTTTTCATTTGTCTAGAGTAGCTGCTATTTCAGTAGTATTTCAGGACTTTAGTATGTGATTTTAAGTGGGTTGGCCAATCAAGAAAAACATTAAAAGCACAAAATTTACTAGAATGATTATTGAAGAGACATAATTTCTAGATACTTATTTCAAGATTCTTTGTCCTGTTCTCCCTTCTGATGATCACTTTTAAGAAAAATAATATCATATGTTATTCAATGAGAAAAGTAATAGCATTGCCACTCCATGGGAAGTGTTGGAAGGAAACATACTTTAGTTTTCCTTTGTGCTCAGTTCAGATTTAACTTGATGTTGACAACGGAAAATGAATGTAAAAAAAATCTGTGTTACTTAAATTACAAAAATGTAATTTTTGCTGAGAGAAAGGACTTATGGCTACTAACAACTGTATTGCGAAAACTAAAAATGTGGCGTTCTGCATTAGTATCTGAAGCCACAGGTGGGGTTGTTTTGCGTTGAGAACTTATTACCAACTAACTGTGAAACTTCAATCAATTTGTATGACTTTCTGAACCTTGTTTTCCTGACCTTCAAAATAAACATGTTCTCGATAATCACACACCCCGCACACAGCATCGTTATTCAAATTAGGTTTTTAATGGAAACTTTTAATTTGATGAACTTTTTGTCTAT
This sequence comes from Chinchilla lanigera, assembly GCF_000276665.1. Lineage (NCBI taxonomy): Eukaryota > Metazoa > Chordata > Mammalia > Rodentia > Chinchillidae > Chinchilla > Chinchilla lanigera. Next base: position 20,750,687 of record NW_004955434.1, read on the forward strand.
TCAAAGGTTGTCTCTACATCAAAATCAATTCTGTATTTCTGGAATCAGGTCTTCCTGTCCGTACTAGGCTTTCTCTCCTTCCCAGCTCTCTGCAAACGCCAGTTCGCTGCCTGTCCGTTCTGCTGTACCTTAATCACCATAATATTGGTAACAAATAGTATGTGCTTTGCTTTCCACACAGTTGGTGCGTGCGTAGAAAGCCAGTTCTGTTTCTGCCGTTACACTCCCTAAGCACGATTAACACCAGAACACCCTGCTCCAGGGCTGATGAACCTTTTAGCGATTTCAGTGACAACAACTAACCAGCTGCGGCGCCTGTGCCGTGGGCCCACCACTGCTGCCCTGGCTTCCTCCTTACTCTGCTTTTACCTTTGACACTTTAGACCGTCTTCGCTCCAGCTTGCTGAGCGCACTCTTTGCTCCCACATGCGATGATCAGCTCAGCGCTTTGCTCTCAGGACCTCTTCCAGCCGGACTGCCCTCCGCCTTCCTCTCTAGACCCTTCTTTGTTAAACCAAAACCGGTCCTTCCTGTTCTAGGAAGCTGGCCATCGGACTGGTCCGCGGTAGGTTCACCTCTCTGCTCTTACAGTCCTCACCCGCCTCGCCCCTGGTATCTGCTGGAGTCCTGTCTTCTCAGGCTATTTGGAGGACCCTCCCATGGAAATAGAGCCCTAGGCTCAGGCCACACAGCCATCCATTTCCAGGCTTCTGATCTGCAGGGATGATCTGCCAAGAGGGGAATATTTGTGCACATCCGGGAACAGAAACAGGGATGTTGAGGTCTCAAAGATTTAGCCACAGCAGAGGGGCAAAAAGGTGAAGAGGTGAAAAAGACATGAAAAAGCTTGGCTAGACGTGCAATGGAACACAAGGCGGTCAAAAATAAACTGAGTCTAGGAATTCAGTTCCGCGATCATGTTCTAAAAACGCTGTGCTTCTTCCTTGTTGCATCCTTCCTGACAGGGGATCCCTCCTACTTTGCATCATTCTGCACACATCTGACATCCGTGCATGCATCCCACACAGCGGCTGCCTGGCAGACATCTGGGCAACGACTTTGTCTCACAATGCTTTGTTTTCCCAGCATGCACATCGGGATCTTCAGCAAAGTAATAATAATTATATAATTATAACAACAGTAAAAAGAACAGCAATTATTATTTATTGAGTGCCTCCTTCGGACCAAGTGCTGCCGTGGCACTCTGAATACATATTTCACTCGTCCGAAGAAGATGATTTTGTCCTCTTTTAACAGATGAGGCATACGTATTTCATTAGCCCCTAGGAGGCTGACTTTATACCTCTCTAACATATGAGAGCGACTGAAACCAAAAATAACTACCCAAGGTCGCAAAACTGATCTGTTACTTAAATGATTACGATGATACACATTTAAAGAGTATTCACTCAAAAACTATTAACTGAGCATCTATCATATTCAACATACAGAGTATATAAGGATGAGCTGAACAATATTTACTGCCCGGAAGTTTAGAATATTAACATTTTAAATCTGCGAGAATGGTCTTCTTTTTTACATCAATTAGCCAGAGTTATGGCAGCGTGCTTCGATTTGAAGTATCATTAATTTTGTCCTTTTAACAGGGAAGCCTTCCGAAATAGCACTTTATTTATTTTGGTATTTGAAGGGGTTTAACCTGATTATAAATTTCTAAAAAGCTAATGAATACAAAATTCCAGGTGAACCTTATTTCAGTTAGCAATTATTTTCTCACAGTTATTGTTTGCAAAGCTTATGGCCTGTCAGAGGATTTTAGTATTGATATATAAGTGTTCAGATGGCTTCTTTCCTCTGGACTGAAAGCGGAGGGTTATAGATTAGGTTGCAGACACTGCCGTTACCACTGCCAGCCAGTGTTCCAAGTTTCTACAGGAACTGTTGAGCTGTATGTATTAAACACGTCCCAAAGCATGAATGTGTGGAGATTAATATGTAGAAAACTAAATTAAATAAGTAGCTGAAAAAATGCTCTCTGTGCTGAACACCAATTTGGCGTAATTATTGTTAATGAGAACAGAAGAAATTGGCTTTATCTTTTTTACTCTTTTTGGCAATTCTGAACTTAAACCCTGACGGAAGTGTGCCTCAGAGGTTGTGCTATTCAATAGTAAGTCTATTATGTGTCATGAACAGTGGCATACATACACATTTGTTTTTCTCCAATGTAGAAAAAATTCAGCTATAAAGATTTTTTACCGATTTTGAGAGATCAAATATTTGGCCCCAGGGTCAAATGGAGAGAGCCGGCCATTGTCTCTTTCTCCAATCAGCCAGGCCTCTGACTCCCATTCTCAAAGACACTGTGATGCAAAATGGCCCTTAAAGCTCCAGCCACCACACCCGTGTTCTAAGCAGTGTGAAGGAAGAAAGTTCAAATAGATAATGAAAATGTACACTACCAGGCTCGTTAGGGCTTTCTAGGAGCTACCACTCTATTTTTCTATCGTATTGGCAAGGACTTAGTGACATAGCCATGCCTGTGTGTACGGAATATGGACCGTTCAGGCTCTCTCATTTGAGGAAGAAGAAAGAATGAACATTGGAGGAGCTGACCGTCTCCCCTCTCCACTACAGTGATCAACTAGTAAAACAGTAATGCAACTCAATTCTCCTAACTGGTGTGCTGAATATAGAATATATATCCCAGTGACTTTAAGGGTTTTTGGAGGGAGTAAAAATGTTCTAGAATTAGATAGTGGTGATAATTGCACAATCTACTGAAAGCCACTCAGCTCTACACTTTGAAGGTGAAGTTAATGAATTGTCTTAACTGTTTTTATTTTGAAGAGAAAAAAATAAAAATAAGTATAAAACAGAGTTTCAAAACAGCTTGGTAGGAGAGTTATAAGAATTACAAGCCTGTAGTCTAAAGTCTAAATATAAGAGGGGAGGACAAAGACACAATTTTTTTTACTTCAGTCCTAAAGTCTAAGGGGCGCATCTCAACGAGAGAGACTGGAGCCTCACTAACCTGCCTCAGCTGTTGTTTTATATCAGGGAGATGCCCACAGCAGTACCACCTTGATGTCGGAGAGTGTGTGGGACTGTGGACCGCGCCGTGGAGCAGCTGGTGGTGGTGATGATCGTGATGGTGATGAGCACTATTCATCACTTCTCAGATACTGACTTGACTTCTTCCATGGGTAATAGTTAGAACGGTGGGCATGTTTGTAATATTATAATTAATCTTAAGAGAAAACCAAGGTACAGGTTGAGTAACTGGTAACGTTTACAGGCTGACTTCATAGTGTGTAATCCTAACTCCAGAACTGAAGCAGTAGCCATGAGGTAAGGAAGCTGAAGCTGAACAAGCTTAGATATCTGGTTCTGAGGGTCACGCAGTGGGTAAGAAGGGGGCTTTGGATGCAAAACCAGATCGACATGATTTGAAGCCGTTACACTTACTTTGTGCCAGGTAATCCTAGTCTTTCTTCAACTTGAAATGTGCTCTATCCAAATGGACTTTATAAAGGAGCAAAGACAGTACAGTGGGATAAAGACAGTCTTGTCAGGGGGCTGGGGATTTAGCTCAGCGGCAAAAGCGCCTGCCTGGCATGCACAAGGTCGTGAGTTCGGTTCCCGGTACCGGAGAAAAACCGAAAAAAAAAAAAAAATACAGTCTTGTCAATAAATGATACTTGAGCAACTGGACATTCATGTGCAAAATCATAAATTTAGACCAGTCCTTATACCCCTCATAAAAATTAACCCATAAAAGACCATACACCTAAATGCAAGCATAGAAGTATAAAACTTCTAGTAGATGCCATAAGAGAAAATATTTCTCTTTTTGTATTAGTGCCTAATAATATCAAAAAATACTGAGTTTGAATGCATATATTTGGAGCATCTCCATTACCCCGTTACCCTTTCACATCCCTCCTCCATTCCTTTCCTCTGTGTAGTAATAATCTCCTTTCTGCTTGAATGGAATTGTTTTTAGATTCCATACATTAGGGAGAACATATAATATTTGATTTTCTAAATCTGGCTTATTGCATTCAACATGGTGTTTTCCAGATCCATCTATTTTTAGGCAAAAGACAAAATTTCCATTTTCTTTATGGCTGAATATCATTCCATTGTGTATTATACCACATTTTCTTTATCATAGGAAAAAATCTTTTCAACCTTCAGGATGGTAATGCCTCTGTAGATTTAACAAAAAACGTGATCCATTAAAAACAAAAAATTGATAAGCTGGACATTATTAAAATAAATAATTCCTATTCTGCAAAAGACAATTTCAAGAGAATGAGAAGACAGACCATACACCTAGAAAAAATATTTGCAGCTGCACGTGGTGGCACACACCCGTTAGCCAAGCAATTGCAAGGCTGAGGCAGGAGGACTCCTGCAAGTTTAAGGCCAGCTTGGGCTACACAGTGAGTTCAGGACCAGGCTGAACTACATAGAAAGACCTTGTTTCAAAAAACTAAGAAGAATTTGCAAATGATATATCAGAAAAAAAGACAGTTATTCAAAATATATAAAGAATTATTTATTAAAGGGATCATTTACCATGATCAAGTGGGATTAATCCAAGGGTTACAAGGATGGTTCAACATACACAAATCTATACATGTGATTTATTATATTAACATGATAAAATGCAAAGAACCTATGATCATCTCAATAGATGCAGAAAGGCATTTAGCAATCCAATATCCTTTCATGATAAAACTCTTAACAAATTCGGTACAGAAGGAATGACAAAAAAGCAACAAGCTCAAAACTAACATCATATTGAGAGGTAACAAATTGAAAACTTCTGAAATCAGGAACAAGACAAGAATGCTACTCCTCCCACATCCATTCAGTGTGTTACTGGAAATCACAGCAAGGACAGTTATGCGAGAGAAAGAAATAAATGGTGTCTAAATTTGAACAGAAGAAGTTAAATTGTTCCTGTTGACAGATGACATGATCTTATATTTAGAAAACCCTAATGACTCTGCCATAAATCTGTTAGGACTAATAAATAAATTCAGTAAAGTTTTAGAACACAAAAATCACACAAAAAATGGTAGCATCTCTACATGCTAACAATGAACCATCCAAAATAGAAATCAAGGAAACAATACCACTTATAATAGCTACCAAAACAAAGTGAAATATGTAGATATAAATTTAAGACACGTAAGTTTAAGATGTAAGTTGAAAGACAACAAATTTATGAATGAATGTTGAAAGAAATTGTAAAGCACACCAAATGAAAAGGTAATCCATGCTCATGAACTGGAAGAATTAATACTGTTAAATGTTTGTTCCATATCAAGTAATAGATTCAGTATGTGTCAAAATTGCAGTGACATGTTTCACAGAAAAAGAAAACACAATCCTAAAAGTGTTAAGGAATCAAATCAGACTCCAGATCGCCAAAATAACCTTGAGCAAAAAGGAACAAAACGTAGGCATTAAACCACCTGGCTTTAAAAGAGTACAGAACTACAGCGAGCAAAACAGCACAGTGCTGGCCTGAACACGGACATGGGCCAGAGCAGAGAGCAGAGAGCCTAGAAATAAATTCATGCCTCTGTGATAACCGACTTTTGATAGAGTTGTCAGAACATACAACAGAGAAAGAAACAATACTTAATAAACAGTTCTTGGACAACTAGATGACCATACGTAAAAAAATGAAATTAAGTATCATATCATAACATAAAAATCACTTCAACATGAATTAAAGTTTTAAATGTTCGATCTGAATCTATGAAACTGCTAGAAGACATGGAGTAAAGTTTCAATGATGTTGTCTGCCAATGATTTTTTGGATTTGACTCTAAAAATATAAGCAACAAAAGCAAAAGCAGGAAAAACAGGATTATCTCAAGCTAGAAGTTTCTGTTCAGCCAGATAAATAACAGAGTGAAGACATAACATATGCAATGGGAGAAAATATTCGCAAACCATGTATCAGGTAAAGAATTAATACCCAAAATATACAAAGAGTTTAAATATGTACACAGTAAATATACACAATTTTCCAATTAAATAAAAAATTAAAAGAACTCTTAAAATGCTCTCATAGGAAAACAAGCCAGATTAAACGGCCCAAACCTTTTAGTGGGCCTCTCGTCAAAGATGTACCGTGAGAAATGAGCAAAGGAAAAGAGTCCCATGGCATACGTCATCAGAGAAATTCAAATTAACAGTGATGAGCTCCCACTGCGTACGTACTAAAACGGCTGACGTTCAGAACGCAGAGCGCGCCCAGTGCGGACGTAAAGCAGTGCTCGGAACCCTCATCCACTGCTGGCAGAAGGCAAAATGGTAAAGCCGTTTTGGAAGACAGTTGGTCCTCTCTTACAAAACTAAACACACTCTTCCCGTACAAGCTAGAAACCCACCCCTTGAAATTTAACCAAACTAGTTAAAAACTTGTGTACACAAGAATGTGTGCATGGATGTTTATTGCAGCTTTATTCATAATTGCCAAAACTTGGAGCAATCAAGATGTCTTTCAGTATGTATGTGGACAAAAATAATACATCTGGACAGTGGAATGTTATTCAGATAAAAGGAAACATACTTGCAAGCCATAAAAGATATGGAAGAATCATAAATACACATCACTCTATGAAAGAAGCTAGTCCGAAAAGTCCACATACCGCATGATTGCAGCTAGATGATATTCTGGAAAAGGAGGTAATATGGAGACACCCAAAAGATTAGTAGTTGTTAGGCTTCCTAGGGATGGACGGCTAGGAAGGACCCAAAGGGCTTTGAGGACAGTGAAGCTCTTCCATGAGATACCATAATGGTCCATTCCTGTCGTTACACATTTGTTCAAAACCCCACAATACACACTACCCAGACTGAATCCCACATGAACTAGGATTTGGGCAAAAGTGATGTGCAAACCTAGGTTTCAGCAGTGGTAGAAAGTGTGCCGTTCGGTGGGCAGTGTTGGTGACAGGGAAGCTTTGCGTGTTTGGTGCCACATGACAAATAAAACTGTCTTTGCACTTTCCTTTTAATTTTGACAGTGAAACTGAAACCTCCCTAAAAGAATACAGTGTTCAGGGAAACAATTTAAAAGTAGTTTGAAAAATCTGACATAAGATTCCAATCACTAGACACATTTGGCTCGCAGATTTATTTTTATTTTTTTAACAACAGAAATAAAGTCTGATAACCAACAGCAGTAAAAGTAACCTTCCTAATTTGGAGAAAAAAGTCATCTCCTTTCATGGATTTTGTGACTTGCACTAAATGTATTTTAGTTAAATTCAACTGTAATTATTAAAGTGATTCGGTGAGAAAGGACTGTATAGATTCTGTCCTGGGACTGCATCACTCATTTGAACCCCACACAGAAACGCTGTCCCGACATGATGCCAGTTAAGAAGCCATTGTCACATATCTGGAAAAGAAGATAACACGGAGACATCCCAGCCACACTCTGGGAGGCTGAGGCAGAAGGATCACAAGTTCAGGCTCAGTGGATTAACTTAGTGAAAACCTGTCTCCAAAAAAAATTTTTTAAAGGGCTTGGAATGTAGCTCAGTGTGAAAGCCTTGGGTTTAACCCCCAGTACTGTGCTGGACAATAAAAAGAAAGAAATCATTCTCTCTCTCTCTCTCTCTCTCTCTCTCTCTCTCTCTCTCTCTC
>NW_004955434.1:20758427-20909625 GCF_000276665.1 Chinchilla lanigera
CACACACACACACACACACACACACACACGCAGGCACACAGCTCAAGATGGAGATCTTCCATACAAGGATTGCTTTTAATTAGATATTTAAGTACATATTTCCTTCTTCAGTGCTTATGTGGTACAATTAGACAAATTTCTTTCATTGTTTTTCTTCCAGACGATCCCATATGGTCTTGGCACGTGTAAGCCTTACTTTTGTTGAGCACAGCATCGTTTTTGAAGTTGTATTGCAATTATGTGCAGTTTTCTGTCCATTTGGGGTAGAGATGTTTATTGTACTCTTATTGATATAACTGAACAATACGTGTGAATCTGAACAGTTTATATTTCAAGGCAGTTCAAAGGTCAGGCAGTCCTACATTAAAGTATCTATGTTCTCTTGCACACTGTGTATAGAACTCTTCTGCATGCATCGGTGTATATAATACATGATGATACACAGTCAAACTTGAAAAAAATTACACATTCATAAAAGTAGAAAGTTTGCTGAAGTTCCTTTAGAGGGGTGCTGTCTTAAACTTATGAAAGCAAGATGTTTTGGGGGATACCTAGGGCATGTCCTAGGGCATGTCCGACTGTACACAATCATTTTGCTCACTCTGGAAACATGTTAGGGCAAACACAGGACAAAAATTATCCATATATAATAGTCACAAAGCACACATGGGGAGCAGATTGTCTCCACAGAGATATAGCAGAGAAGGGTGATTTTAGTGAAAGAGTAAAACTCTTAACCTGGCTTCTTAAAGCTTGATGAGTATTTATTATTTGTAAAGAAATAGAACTGGTATTGTGTACTTTTAAAAGTACTTTTAAAACTTTATATTCCAGAATTTATAACTTTGCCTACCCAAGTACAGATTTGATGAGTATAAATGTCACAGTCACACTTCCAGGTGTGCAAAAGAGTGGTTTTGTTTCCTCTTTGTAACCTGATTTAATTTCTGTTTTATACCCCTTTCCCTACCCACCCCATTTGTCCTGATGCAAGAAATTACTCTAGAACCTTCAGATGAATTAGTCATACTGGGCTTGGAACATTTGTCCCCCTATCCCCTGGGGATCTCATGTAAATGCTACTGCAGAGAAGGGAAAAGTAGGTTGTAGCCTGACCTTGTGCTCAAGGTGATAATTCATCCCAATACCCCTCAGTACATACATCATTAATAGTCATAAGCAGGCCATGTGCACCTTCCTCCAGTGTTAGCAGCGTTCCGTATCCTTGCCACGACCCACATACCCAGGAGTAGCTTCATCCGGCAGGTTCCTGATGGAAACTGTCCACTGATTCTCCATCTGATCAAGCTCTGTCGAAGTGAAGATTCTCATGCAGACCATTTTTCTCTTTCCACATAGTCTGAGTCAATCTGCAATAGAAAGGATATTTTCTATGTGTCTCTTTAGCCAACAGAACACACAGTTGAGGGTGAAGATGGGTGAGTACGGAATTGCTTGCCCTGTCATGCCTAGATACATATGTCATAGCACTATTTCTGTTCCGGTCACCAGTGGTATGGAGAATTCTGCTCTGAAAACTAAGTTCTCCTTGCACTAAGCAAGGGAGCAATGTTTTTTTCTCCTGAGATCCCCAAACACAAAATATAAAGTAGGTTATATCCTCATCAATCTTCTCCAAGACTTTCTGGAAAATGGGAACTGTATATACTTTTTTGACCTGTCCAACTATCCCGAATACTTTCCATATTTTACCTCCCCGGCTCCTGCAGAAGATGCTTAGCATGTGGAAATATATGACAGAAGTGCGCAAGGAAAGGAATGGGATGCTCTGTCACACAGATTCCCTCAAATGCTTCATCTTTTGCTTGAACCTCAGCATTTGAACTCAAAAGTTAATGATGGAACATCTTCAGTCCATGGCCTAATCTTAAACTCTCTTCAGATTAATGACCACCTCCTTGTCTTGTGAGCCAAAGGAAAATGAAAAAAAAAGAAAATGCCTGAAATAACTGTTTTCTATACCAACTTCTGTGCAACATTCTGCAGATTATGTAAATAGGGATAAACTGGCCAGATTAGGTGGCTGGCAATAGTTTCATTATTGCAAGTGTACTCTGAAGATCCTTCCACTGCTATATTTTGTTTATTGTTCTCAATATTTGGTATGGGATTATGTTTTATTTAGTTTCAATGGCTCACCTGATTAAATACCATGACTAGGGCAAAAAGTTTCAATTGTACTTTAAAATGTCAGACGTTCTTTTTCAGATAGAATTTGCTCATAGAATAAACTCTCCTTGTTTCTGAGAGCTGTCTAAGAGAGAGATTATTTAGTCATCCAATAAATGTAACAAATGCTGACAGAAGTGACAAGCATTTGATTTTTTTTGAATGGATTCCAATGTTCATCCACTTGCTGCATACATTTTTTGTTGTCCAAACCACTGCTCAAAAGACTTTAAAGTCTGATAGCAACTTGGATTTAAAGTACTGATTTGCACTAAATGTTTTGCCTCTGACCTATACCTCATGGTACCAAAGGAGACATGGAACTGACCTAGCAAGGTCTAGAATAGGAAACTATAAAAACATATTTTGGGGTAGTAGGTACAGTGAAGAAGATATTAAGACTGTACAAGCTTATTTAGGATTGTTCAAGTATTTCTTCTATGGAAACTTAACAGAGAAATTTTTAAATCACCAAAATCAATTCCAGAAAGAAATAGCTCATTGTTTAAGAAGATAAGCTTGCTTTCCCCGAGCAGGAGAGGGAGACTTCCACTTTGCCTTCTATCCTAGGAATTTCACCATAGACAAATACTGTGCCCTGACCTGGGTAAGCACTCTTTAGTAACCAGGTGTTAGCCAGAGGCAGACTCAACTACCTTCATAACAAATTATGCTAGTGTAGGAATCAATGTGAATTGGACAGCATGTTCACACACTAGGGATGAATGAAAATGGGAGACAGAGTATTGTTTTTGCTTTTTTAAACATTATGATGCTTGGTTTGAGAACTCCATATATATATAAAAAATCATCTATTGACTATCTGGACAATTCCAGACATGACCAAAATTCAGGAAATAATTAAAATTAAAGTCATAAGAGTAGTTCTAATTAGCTGGTCACAGGCTCCTTGGTCTCTTGTCGTGGGTCTGTTACTCTGACTTTGCATTCAATACTAAGTAAATTGATTATTCTGGCGGCTCACTCATTTTAAGGAAGCCCCCACTGCTAGAATTTAGCCAGGTTTTATAATTCCTTCCCTCTGAATTTAGAAGGGACCTGTAATTGTCTTGTAATCAGTGGAATACGGCAAACGTGATGGTATGTGGTCCCGTGATTATGCGACATGGCACCATCTTTCTAAAAGACTTGCTTAAGAATTTGTGTTCTTCTTTCTGCTTTGAAGAGGCAAGCTACCATGAGTCCAACAGACACAATTCTTCCAACACCCTGTAAACTCTGAGGTAGCTCCTTGCCCAGATAAGAACCCAGCCCCGGCTGATGCTTTGATTTTAGCTTTGCAGGTCTCCCAGGTCTGCAAAGGATCTCTTCACGTAGTTTGAACTTGGGATTACATCTCACAGTTGATAAAGCACTTTTCCCTGAATATCGTCCCTGAATCTTTTTGGTAGTGCTACACAGATTCCTGCCCAGAATCCTGACCCACAGGAACTGTGAGCTATTAAACATGCTACTGTTGTGGTAGCGTGTTATGTATGCCACACAGAAACTAACATAAATGGTTTCCTAAACTGTAAAACAGAGATACATGATACTTCAACCAGGTATTGACAGTAACAGGAGACAAACTTAGACATGTTATAAACATAAAAATAAGAGCTCCAAAAGCACGTAACTGGCTAAGTGTAGCATGCAAACTAAACCTTAGTATGATCTGTGAAAGCATAGTTGAACAATAAATACTTTCACAGTTGTGACTGCAAGTCCAAAAGCATTGTCTATGTCATATAAAATTCATATAAAATACATTCTGTACAAGAAGGGAGGGGTGTAGTTACAATTGTGAAGAAAAGTTTTATAATCATTGATATGACATTAAATGTGTTTGCTCATGAAACTTGGGGTGGCTTCAGAGTTTGATGTTTATTTTAGGATGAAAGAGATCATAAAATAAGTAAATATTTATAGTGAATTATGTCTGCCTTTGTCACAGGGTGATATGTCCAAACGCTTATGGAATTTGAAATGAGAATCTTAAGTCCTAAATAAATGCTTGCACCATGGAGTCCCACTTATTTCTGGGCAGCTTTGAACAGCCTGCCACTGTTTCCAAGTAGATGTGTTTCCTGGAGTTGGAAACAATGATGCTGGCTGACGCGGGTGGTGAGCTGCACACTGACTTTTCACTGGAATGTGGGGAATCGGGGGGAGCGAATCCCCTTGGTGTAAGAAACAGCTAGTAAGAAAGCAACTATCGTCTGGTATTTATTTTTAAAATGACTAAAACTTGATGCATACACACACACACACACACACACACACACACACACATTTTTATTTTACATACATGTATAACCTGCCTATAAGCCCGCTTGCAGTCTGTTTTTCATAGTTTTCTCTGCATCTTGTGATACTTAGAGTAGGAAGATGAGTGTCAATAAATGTTGAAAATGCCCTTGACCAAGAATTTGAAGTCTTATTATCGAGTTCTAGCACAAACACATCCTAGCCATGTTACCTGTCTGAGACTTAAATTTACCAAACGTAAAATACAGATATAATCCTCCACCATAAACATAGAATTTGCACCTCAGCACCTTTGACAGAACTTTGTGTAAGAAAAATTTCTTGCTATATATGTTTTTGAATGGTGCTGATGAAAAATAAAGCCTCTCTGGCGTGTTCATGAAATCACTAAGATGAGGAGTTTGAGAGTTTGAATAGAGTCTCCTTCAGTAACTTGAATTTGGGATTGCATTTCACAACTGAGAAAGGAACTTTCTCTGCAGCTCAACCCTGGATCTTCTTGGTAGTGCTGGAAGGTGTGTGTGCAACGTTCTGTGCCATCTCACACACACACACACACACACACACATACACATACACACACACGTATGTGTGATTCATTATTGAAGGGAAGCATTGTCCCGGATTCATCAGTGGTGAATTAGGGAACTGGAACACAAATCTGACTTTTAAATCTAAATTCCACATCTCAATCTGAACTATTGTAGTAGAAGGATATTACTTACTTTGAAGAAGAAATGATTATCTCATGATAGCAGTTTTCCTGCGTCCCCATGCTACATTTTCATCAGCAATTGCCACATGAATTTCCTAGCAGTGACTCACACTTGGAGAGATGCAGCAGCTCAGTCCAGAGCATAACGAAGGCCTCTCCATGCAGAGTTCTCAGAAAACAGAGGAGCCTGTCATCTCTCCAGGTACTTCTTAGTGGAGTCCCTCTAGGAAAAGATGGCAAAAGCACGATCTTTATCTTTGTTCCTGGGACCCTGAAACTAAATAACTCCCCTGTAAGGTGTTGTTGTTCTGTGAAAAACTGAATCAGATCCTAAACAAGAAAGTTTAAACATAAGCTGTTCATACTGGGAATGATTTGGTCTTTAAAATATTTAAATATCAAAATATAATAGTACATTAATTAATAAGGTTGCATAGTTCTGTAATATGTGTGATGTGGCCCCTTTTTGGAATAAAAACTAAATTTAAATATGTGTATAGATTTACATGATTATAGACAAACATGAAAAAAGAAATCAGATTATTTGGTTTCTCAGATTCAGAAAATAGAGGGTACTTGTTGACTTATTTTTGATATATCCTTTGTTTTTCTTTATTTATAGCAAAGATCAAATAGTAATTTTGTAATATAAAATTTACAACAATAGTTTAATAACAAGGAATGATAGAAGGAAGAAGAAGGAAGGAGGGAATGGAGGAAAATAAAGTTTCTTATCATAGCGCACATGGCCCTTGTTTGCTAGCTCATGGATATATTTATCTTCCTTGTCACTATGAAGGAAATAAAACTGTATTATGTATAACAATGCAGAGTATCTGTCCATCAAAATTGTTTAAATGCCATTTATGCACATATGCAATACCTGTTGCTCATGCTTCTAAAATTTAAGAACGCAAGGTTTTAGTGGACACTATAGCATGTGTAAAAATGGATGATAAAACCACTTATTCATTTATAGAGAGATGTGTGGGGGAGCAAAGTGCGAGCAAAGTGTCATCTCCTTGGAAGACACCCTAGGAGCCCGCAGGGATGGTACCTACTTCCCTCCAGTGCTACCCCTGCAGCACACGCACTTCTCCAAAGGTCCAACTGACCGTGTTTCTCTCCTACAGAGCCAACCCTTCCTTCAGACTCCCTCTCCATACTTCAGGTGATGAATTAATTGGCAGTGGCATTCAATCTGTAAGAGATTTTACGAGTTTGTAGAATTTCGGTTCTGTGGAGTCATTCTCATTAGCAAATGAAAGCAGAAACAAGATACTGCAGAGGTAACCTTCAACAATAATACGTCTGGGAACACGGCGGCCATCCTCAGTAGCTGTGCTATAGATGATAAACTTGACTTTTTCTAGATGAAAAAGCACCAAGTTAATGGAGGATTTAAAAGTCTCATTTCTGAAGGAAGGTACTGTGCTCATCAGAGCTGCTGCATGAGGTAGTGAGTTCTTTATTGTCAAAGCTCTATGAATTCTGGCAGTGACCAACCACCAGGACTTTATACCGAAGAGATTCGTGGCTTAAACATCCTTGGTTCTTTCACTGCATCTCATACATACCTTCTGCGAGTTCTTTATTTCATTTCCTCTTTTATGATTATTTTGTGTCTTTTCTTGTGGCTTAGGTGATGATGACGAATTCGTTGAATAATCTTAAGGGCCAGGCAACTTGAAGTTACTGCAGGCATCACTTTTTATTTAATGTATAGAAAGAGTGTCTGAAACAGAAATGATCCCCTTCCAGAAGTGAGACAGCTGAGGCTTGAGGAGGGTAACTGACTTGCATAGGTCACAGCATTCACGAGTTTGGGCTCCTCAGCACTGCACAGTCCAGCTTCCCAAGACAGTTCAGTGGCTGTGTTGCTTGGATGAGAACGGTCACAGGCTTGAACTAATGGGAAAAGCTGTCTTTTAAGGAAATCATTTCTATTTCCCACCAGCTCATTGGAGACAGGGGTTAGAGGAAGGAATTAGTTCCACTCTGCAGTTGCCAGTCTGAGCTCTGCCCTGCTTCCAACAGAGGCGGGAGGGAGAGGCACAAAGACGTTGTCCTGATAGAGATCATAGAGGAATTTGCTCTCGAAATGGCTGTGAACAACCATACTGAAAATTTACTTGATCTAATTTCATTAGTGTAAAAAGCATAATCATTTGGTAAATTTTGTCACTGCAGTTCAAAAAACAAAAGGCTTTCCAGCTGATTTAAGCTTGTTCTAGAGGAGGGTATGTGGTATCTAAGATTTTTCTCAAGATTGCTGGTAACCAAATATGAACCTTTAAATTAAGCCAGGTCTTGAAAAATATAATGTCTTTTTATGTTATTCTAGAGGACAGGATTTAACGACCACCTTTCCAAATTTTATAAAATTAAATAAATAAGGCAAAAATGTCCTGGATGTATAAAAAGTTGAACTATATATGCCTTCCTCATACCCGAAACCTGATATAAATGGGTCTTAGTAGGAATTAACTCTTTTCGGCTCCCAAAATTATTTATGGCTTCTACTTTATTGTATGACTGTGTTTGACAAGATGTGAAATTTTTAAAGCTTCTAAAGTTTCTTTCATTTATGCAAACTAGTTTTTTGGAGTTTAAATTCTCTGACCCTTTGAAAACTTTCATTCTTTCTCCCTATCATGGATTATTCAATAAATTACATTCAACAAGTAAGTCAAAGGAGCATATTAGTCTGTGTGCTACATTTAAACAGGCCTGTTAAACTGGCTGTACTTTGGCAGTTTGCCCAATTAAAGGTTGTCATAACGAATCTATCTAGGACAGGAATGAGCCTGGTCAGGTTTCAAATGGAATGTATGTTTTTGTATAAGTAACCTCTAAGGGGACCCAGCCCTGCGAATTGTATAACGTGATACAATAGTCACAGAAGCTCACAGAGTCAGAGGAATGAAGTGCACATAGTCCTCCAGCTATGTCACATATTAATCAAAATGGTTTAGTGTCAGCCTTCGCTTTCAAATTCCGGTGACTAAAAAGACAGCTTATTTTCATAAGGATATCATGATGTGTATGTGTATTTTAGGTGGAATGTTACATGAATGAGTTATGCTTGTCCAACCAACTCCTTTTAATCCTTGACCATTTAAATGGAAAATCCATCTAAGCTGACTTTATTCCTTGGAAGTCACTTTTCAGTGGGGAGATTAGGACCTGTCATTGTGACCAACACACTCTTGTACTTTAAACAGAGGACTCTTATTATGCTTGTCTGAATTTTGTCCTTTATTTGGTTAATTAGGGTGGCTATTTCAATCAGATTTCAAGCCAGGCTTTTATTGATTGTTCCAAAACAGGGAGAGAATTCAGCTATTTACAAGATAAGCATTAATTTCTGGCACTGAACCTAGTGACAGCTTTCTCCAGATTTAAGCCTCTTAAATAAATCATGGGAGATCTACTGAAGAAATGCAATTGCTATTTGATTAGGAAAATTTTATTGCATATTAATTGAAAGTATCACATTTATTTTATTCGGTTTTCCCCAGTCTATCCTATAGCCAGTGTCCTTGGTTTAAAAAATGACTGTTTATTCCATCAGTATTCGTAAATTCCACGGCAAGGCTTGAAGACCAGTTCTAAAAAGTTACCACTAGGTGGCACGATGCCTTTGCCACTCCAGAATGCAGTCATTGCTTAGTATTCAAGGGGGATCGGCTACAGAACCCCTGGGGATACCGAAACGGGTGGAAGTTCAACTTTCTTATATGAAATAAGCTAGTATTTACATGTAACCTACATGCACCCTCATATATACTGTGAATCATCTCTAAATTACTTATGTAACAGGTGTTAATGTCATGTAAATGCATTTTATAACTATACTAGGGAATGATGAAAAAAAAAGTACGTGTTCAGTTCAGATACAATTAACGAACCGTTTTTGACCCCAGTTGATTGAATCCACGAATGCAGAGGCCCCCAACTTGAAGGGCTGACTGTAGCAGGTTTTGATTGACACACTTGTAGGCAAACAGGCATCCCTCATTCTCGTTAAGCTTTCGGCAGGTGTCCAAATAATCCAAATTTCCGCATTAAATCTGGGACAAATAAGCAGATAAAGATTATGCTCTTAGAAGGGTTTTTGCAGTGAGTGGTAACGGGAACCCAAGAAGACTCCCGAAGAAATATTTAGGCCATGGGTTTCTGCTGTTTCTGCCGGAAGCTGCCCGTTGAGGACCGGGCTCAGTCAGGGACGCTCGTGAGCAGACCCAGATGTCTTGTCTGGGCGCCTGCATGCCGGACAGCCATGGGTCTGGTGGACGGGGAGTGAGGGGAAGACGAAACTGGCTTGTGTGCGTGTCAGCCCCTCATCTGCGCCCTCGGAAAACTTGGTAGAGCTTCCATGGGTGTGCCTCAGAGCATCAGAGTGCTCCCTCTTATCGGGCCACCCGAAATCCTTGAGCCGAGAGGAGCCACAGACTGTATTCTGGGGAACTAATGGCACCTTGGGCAACAGAGCAGCCACATCGGGCCACTTTCTTCTTCAGCTGCTGGAGAAGCAAACATCAGTGCTTAGGCATCTGGCAAGTTCAGCCCATCACAAGACAGAGGAGCCTATTCGTTTGCATAGCACCAGGCTCTTAGCTGAGCCTCAGAACCCCGAGCCCAAGAAGGCTCTTTAAAGGCTTCGCTCCTTCACTGAATCTAATTACCAGCCTAAAATCCCTGCTTGCCAGCACAGATACCCGGCTTCCATGAACTTCCAGGCCTGCTTATTAAGATGTCACTTAAGGCTGCAAGTAATTGTGGTAACTGGCATCAATTCTCAGAGGGCTTTGCGAAGCTTATTATTCTGAAGACTTGTCTTACTTTATTCCTTGAAATATTTTATTATGCCCATATTCTTTCTCTAACTTTTGAAGTTATAATACAGTATTTGAAGGGAGGCTTTGAAAGAGACTAATAAAAGGGATTCTCAGGACCTTGCAATGGAAACATCGTTGTTATTTTAGGCATAGTTGCATAACTGGCCCCACCATAAATGCAATTATGATCTGCTTGCGATAAAATAAACACTATTATAGTCCTGACGTTTGACATAAATGGCACGGTCTCTCCTGAGAATGGCACGTTTAATGGTCATTTTATTTTCTCATCTTTCTGTCTTTGTGCCTAAAAATGTCTTTAGAAATATTCAGATTCTTTTTTTTATTTTAAAGAGAGAAAGATTAAAAACAAAATACTTCAATGATACAGAGTTTGAAAACTGAATAATAAGAAATTAACAATGGTCAATATAGTGTGCTTTGTTGTCTTCAAAGTAGTTGTTCAGTATTCAGAGTCTTGATTGCCAGGTTTTATAATTTTACAATGACTTGTTCTATTGTATTTCCTTCCTCTATCCTGTTTTCCTCATACTGTACTCCTGTAAGACCCTTCCCCTAGACTGGGTTGGGTATGGAAAACACCACATGGAGCTGGTCAAGAAGGCTGAATCCTAAATGAAGCTGCTCTCTGAACTAGGCAAGACCTGTTTATATTTCAGTTTCTTCCAATCCACTAAAGAAAGTATATCAAATTGTCTGGATTATGATACAAACAGATCAAACGTAATACAACTAGAACATATCACGGAGGCCCAAAAATTCATCCTGCAGTACGTGTAGTGTGGAGTGGAGAATGA
The DNA here is from genome assembly GCF_000276665.1 of Chinchilla lanigera. NCBI lineage: Eukaryota > Metazoa > Chordata > Mammalia > Rodentia > Chinchillidae > Chinchilla > Chinchilla lanigera. The sequence continues at coordinate 20,769,260 of NW_004955434.1, forward strand.
AGCTTATTGAGCTCTTTCACAATTTAATTTTCAAAATGGCTTTTGCTGAAAAGAAATAAGGTTTGGAAACTGTAATATTCTCCTGTGTTCTTCCGTGATAAATATTAGTGACATGGTAGAAAAAACATTTCTAAGTTCCTTTTACTGTATAATTTATGGATCACTTAGCAAATCTTCAGTACTACATTTTTCCTCGATTAAGGAAACATTTATAGTATTGTTTTGGGGAAAATTGGTAGAGATGTTATAAAAGCAAAATTAATGATTGTGGGGTTTTACATACAGGAGGAAATACCTGTTTGACTTACAATACTTATAACTCCATATTCCTAATAACTTTTATTTTTTCAACATGCATTTTTGAGCAGTTTTTCTCTCAAGTACATTCTTGACATAAACTTCAAATGGGATTATTATTTCTACTTTCCATGATTTCTATTTTAACTTTATATATAAGGTACTCAACAAATATCTTACCAGAAAAATAAAGGATATAAAAATATTTAGACAGAAATGTGCTAGTAAAATTAAAGTAAGAGTACATCGAGTGGCCAGAGGGTCACCCCAGACCCGGCCTGCCCTTTACGGATTTCTGGTAGGCCAAATAAGTAAATAAAGCTGCTGCTGGTCAGGTTCCTATTCCTCTCAGAAGTCATCCCTAGAAGATGCAAGCAATTTTCAAGTCTGTACTCTCATCTCAGGAGTCACTATGGATTTGTCAAGTCACTGTGAGATGAAAATAATTTTAAATGGTTCACAATGTTTTTGTTTCTTGCTGTATTGGGAAATGAACCTCAGGCCTCATGCATGCTAGGGAACTGGTCTACCACTATATCTCATCCCCAGCCCATTTTTTCTTATTATTGTATTTTGAGACAGAATCTTGCTAAGTTGCCCAGGCTGGCCTTGAACTTGAGATCCTCCTGCATCAGCCCAAGTGTAGCTGGAAGACATGTACCACTGTGCCCAGGTTAAAATGGTTTATTTTTATTTTTATTCTTATTTTTTTGGTGCTGGGGATTGAACTCACGACCTCATGCTTGCCAGGCAGGTGCTGTGCTGCTGAGCTACGTCCCCGGCTAAAATGGTCTCAGATGATCCTGCCAGGGTGAGGTGAAGGTAGGCTGAAAGGTGACCAGGAATGGAGAAGAACTGTGAAGACACCATACTGTAGCACCAAAACGGGGGCCAGAATGTCATCATGTGCACGACGAACAGCAGTAATTATGAGCAGTTCCACTTTGGTGGGACACTGACCACAGGGCAATGGTGCTTCTGGCGATGGAGCTGCTTCGGTGGAGGTTTTCTCCCCTCCCACTTCTTTGCCTCTACTTTTCACCCATGAAAGTTCAAATATTGCTCCAATATCCCAATGCAGTTATGAGGAACCAAAAGAAAAACAGGCCAATAAAACAGAAAAGACGGCAGATGGAAGGAAAAAGAGAATGATAGTCTGCCGCACATGTGCGTGGGCGGAGAAGGGGCAGGCGTGGTGGCCGCGACAACCCGCTCACTTAGCCATGCGCGCAGCAGCTTCCCCCGGGTGACCGGGACTGGGAGTGAACCTCTCTTTGTCGGCGCTGTATCCCCTTGCCTTCATAGACTACATTTGATGGTACGCAGTGGCTTCTTGTTGCTATGGATAGTCATAATAGCCATTATTATAATAGATAAGAGCTACTGGATTTGGCTGGGAGAACGTCAACAGAACACGACCAATAAATCTGACTGAAAGGAGCAGTTAGAGCAACGGCAAAACTAAGTGGTCTGGCGTGGAATTTTGAACTTGACCATGGCAGAAAAGCGATACCTATTTTCAGAATCCACGCCTTGATCTGGAGTCTTGGTGTCTCCCGGAGCCAGTGCTATGCGGTCAGGTAGTCTCTCTGATGCCGGGTTCTGGCAGACAGCTGCAGCTCTGTAGCAGCCAGGGGATCACAGGCGAAGTGATGCTCTCAGCTAGGACGGTAGTCAGGGTCGGGGAACAAAGTACACTCCGACTTAACAATGTTTTTAACTTACACTGAGCTGCTTGGGCTGTAGCTCCACAGTAAGCAGAGGAGTATCTGCAGTCGAAGAATATTAGGGTGCCAAGAAGTGAAGTATGTGGGAAGGAACAAAGACCCTGTGCTGAAACTCGGGTCCTGAAATAACCTCACATCCCTCCTCAGACAGGAATGAAAGCCAAAGAAACCCAGAGAAAAAGAGGAGCGGGGCCAGCGGCTGGGGATTTAGCTCAACAGCACAGCTCCTGCCTTGCGAGCGCGAGGTTGTTAGTTCGATTCCCAGTACCAGAAAAAAGAAAAAGAGTAGTGGGGCCAAGTGATTTTTTAAAAATCGTTTAGTACATGGTAGATATGAAATATCTATTCATGTAGATGGAAAGGGAGACACCACCAGAGGAAAGAGCGAGTGGTTATTATGATAAAAGATACAGGGAAGAGAAGTCTAACAAAGGCAAAAAGCACAGCGCCCAGAGCACGGCAGTCCGCCTGAGATGCCCTGCATTCTATGTGCTCTTGTGCTGGTACCTGTGCAGGGTGGTAACAGTGTTGACGTGTCCTACTTTCCCACTCCACGCTATGAAGGGGTGAAAGCAGGCTGTTACAGGAGTCAGGGTTCTAGAAGTGAGGCTCCTGCTTCCCTGATGCAGAATTTAACATCCCATCCCATCCCACCCCCCTCTGTGCTTTTGCACCAGCTCAGACAGCGCACACGCCTCCTCCATCCTCCATCCACCCCCAGGCCTTGCTGCATACCTAGACTTGCCTTGTGCTAAATTCACAAGCTTATTTCCGGCCCCATCTGCCGTCCCTGTGCTTACCTTATGGTGTAGTTTGGGGTTCTGCAAGGAGAACAGTACAGGACACATAGTTTATAGGATTATTTTATAATAGCCACTCAAAGAATCATATGCAAAAGGAGTGCAGGAAATCTTTCCACTCACTAAAGACCCCAAGAATCCAGCTGAGGGCCTGGATCCCATCGCAATGTCCTGCATGAGTCCAGCTGAAGACCTGGATCCCATAACAGTGCCCCCTGAGAGTCCAACTGGAGGCCAAGAGCCCATGACAATGTCTCATGCAAGCCTGTTTCAAGAATCTTCACTAAGAAGCCCCCAAGGTCAGTGGTAGAAGCTAGAAATCTGTGCCATCAGAGTGGAGCCAGAAAGTGACGTTCAAAGTAAGAACCAGAGCTCCCACGAAAGGTACCACAGCCATCCTCAGTGACAAGGTCCCGAGCTCCTCTGATGATAAGCACAGCCGAATCTATATCAAGTAAGCCAGTGTGACAAGCTTCTCTAGGAGACTGAGTAGGGCACCATTTTCCCCTCTGGAGCCAGGAAACAATGGTCAAAGTAAGGACCAGAGCGTCCCTAAAATGAACCACAGCCATTCCCAGTGACAACAAGGTCCTGAGCCCCTTTGACAATGAGAACAATCGAGTTCATCAGGAAAGCCAGCATGACAAACTCCTCCAAGAGAACCAGTAGCAGCCCCAGGAAAATCAGTAGTTCCCAACAGCTTCTCTTCTCCATTTCTCCCTCTTATGCTGCTGGCAACAATCCTCAGGTGGGCCTCCCGCACCCAGCACGACTCTGGCTGGTTCAGGTCAGCTGGGTGTTACAAGCTGGCCACCAGTTGCCAATCCACCACACCTTAGCTGAGGAGGCAGCTGATCAAAGCACTTGACTCTGAGGAATGGGGTATATACAAGTTTAAACTGACTTGTCAGGAGTTACTAGTTCACCAAAAATGGCATTGTTACCTCTTTATAATGTCTAATTTAAAACCCATCAAAGATTCCTAATCAGTTTGTCCTTGTTTAATAATATACCTGTAAGTTGGGACAGTTAAATAATGCATGCAATACCTAATAGGATGCTTGGCATACAGTAAGCACTTAATAAATGTAAGCTGTTATTTATCTTCTGTTTATGTACAGAGGGAAGAGGGGTCATAGCCTTGCTTATTATCTTGGTCACTTTCTCAATCACTAGGACAAAATACCTGACACAGGCAACTTAGAGGAGGAGAGGTTTATTGTGCTCCATTTTGGAGGTTTCGTGGTCAGCAGGCTCCACGGCAGAAAGAGGAAGGTTAGAGGAGCATGCTGGAAGCACGGGTGCTCACCCCATCTCAGCCAGAAAGCAGAACAAGGGGAGGAGTGAAGGACAAGAACACCCAGCTCTGGCTCCCGCTGCCAGGGACCACGCCCACCTCCTAACCATTTAGTTACCGTACTGATCTGTGGTCAAATCCTCAGTGAGTACAGTGCCTCTGTGGTCTGGTCACTGTCTGCACACATGAGAATTTGGAGAGACACTTTAGATCTAAACCGTAACATTCTGCCCCTGGACCCCAGAAGACATGTCCAGCCCATTATGCAAAATACATTTTGTCCGTACCTGAGAGTTGCCAAAGTGTTAACGCTTCTAGCATTGCTGAAAAGTTCAACTCCAGAGTGTCCTCTGAGATTCAAGCAAACTCAGCCGTTATCTCCTCTCTTACCCCCAAATCAAAAACAAAGTTGAACACTGCTGACAGACAATGGCATGGGGTAAACACCCAAGAGGGAGAAGTAACGGGATAGCAAGGAATCCACCAAAGCAACAGTGAAACATTCAACCCTAGAGCTTTGTAACCAGCACTCAGGGAAAGTCACGGGAAGATGTGAATTCCAAAGGAATTTGGGCCACAGTTCGGGCCACCTCAGCCCGATGGCATTGCTTGTTGCAGCCCTCTTAGTCTTTCTTTTAGTGTGAGTACACTCGCTGTCCATGGCTTTCCTCAGCAGAATTTACATATTCCTGACGTGAAACTCAGGACCTTGTGCTTTCCAGGCTGGCGCTGTGCTGCTGAGCTATGTCCCAGACCTTTAGCTTTCCTCTTAAAGCTGCACTCACTGCCTTCTTAAGGGCACACTGCCTTGCCTCCAAAGCCTTTTCTAAAATCAAGGGTAGATGCCTCCATGGCGCTATACACTCAGTTCCTGAACTGAATTCATTCCATGACTCTGGGAAAGATGGCTTCATTCGTGTTCATGCTGGGCAGATGTTAGTCGTCATGTTCATCACCTGAGGCAGAGTTTGTAACTGAAGCCAAATTTTGCCAAATAATTCTGTTTGCAAACCAAATTGTTCACAAACAGAAGCATTTGTGAACTGAGGGATTGCTGTGCTTTTGCATTCTGCATGCCTGTAAAACCAAAACCACATGGATGATGCTGAGGTTTGCTTCCAGCTTGAGCAATAGCCAGGCCCTCTTGGATCATGGCTGCAGTGGCCTCTGAGTGCCTGCTTGGCTGAACCTGTGAAATAAACCTGGGAAACCGATTCCCTAGGTGACACTTTTCAAGAAGTGGGCTCACATGGCTCTCATATCAAGTGAAAGCTTTATGGATTTGTACCCTTGAGCCTATAAAGACCAGGTCTTGCTGATTTCTGAGGTGCTTTCAAGGACGTTTTCCTATTGTCCTGATGCAAAGTCTTTGGCTGCATTTTCATGCTAATCTCTCAGGGAGCATGCTGTCTGTTGCTGTTTAGATCTAAAATGGCCCTCAAAGTCTCGTATGTTTGGAAGGTGACTGGAACATGGCGGTACTGCTAGGAAAGTAGCTGAACATGCCGTGAGGAAGTGCAACCGAGTTTGAAAAGGCAGGTCATCGGGCACCGAACTGTCACAGTGCATCTCCCTCCCTGGCTCTTCTGTTTGTGCTCTGCTTCCTGACCACCATAGCGTGAGCAGTTTCCCTACACTGGCCCCTTGCTGTCTGCATCCTGACCGCCATGACATGAGAAGCTTTCTGCTCCTCAGACCTTCCCACTCTGCCTTGGAGCTGCCCAGCTATGCAAGGACTAAGACTTCTTAAACTGACCCAAAATAAACCTCTCCTGTTTTACATTGTGAGTGTTGGGTATTATGTCTCAGTGATGAGGAAAAGTAATTTTCCTCAGCCCCAGCTTTGCAAGTGCTTCCTTCCTGATGAAGCTGCAGATGTTTTCCATTTGTCTTTTGGTCCCAATTTTTATTGTACATCTGGTTGAGGGCCATCGGCAACATCCATGCCACAGCCTGCATGTTTGGCTGCTTTGAAATTTGCTCTGCCAGATTAATTGGTCCACCGCCCTTAATCTCAGTGTCCCACAAAGTCTCAGGACATGGGCAAACCGTAGATGAATTGTCTGCCAGAACATAGCATGAATGGCCTTTAGTTCAACTGCCAGTGTATCTTGTTCCCAGCTAAAACCTTCTGAACCTGGCCTTTACTGGCTGCCTATCTGAAGTTTGGTCTACTAAGCTCTTAGCAGAATCTCCCATCAAGCTCTGCTTTATAGCATTTTAGGGCTTCTCTACCTGGCATCTCCAAACCTTCCTGTAAATCAAACTCTTCCTATAAACCATTAGTGAATGCTTTCAAACTCTCACTGTAAAACATATCCAAATGTTTTTAAACCACATGGTTAGGTAGAGTCACAGCAATGACCCCAGTTTTAGTACTAATATCACCAGGACTAAATATGCGATACCCACAATTTAAAGGACAAGAGGTTTATTTTGATTCACAGTTTCAGAAGCTTCAGTCCATGGTTCCAAGGCAGAAACAGGATGGCAAAGGGACATGGCAAAGGTAAATATGCTTAACTCCTGGCATCCAGGAAGCAGAGTGAGCAGGGAGGACCTGGGGACAAGAATACACCCGTCGAGGTCACAGACCTAGTGACCCACCTTCACCCAGCCTCCCCCCCTAACAGAACACTTAGCTATGTACTCATCGATTGATGAATCCACTGATAAGCTTTGTGCCGCTGTGATCTAGTCACATTCTACACACATGATAATTTGGGGTCCTATTTTAGATCTAAACCATGACATTTATCAAAGTGTAAAATACATAGTCAGCATACTTGAGTTCATAGCTCTTCATCACTGAATTCATTTTGCCTTCCAGTAGCCTATATCTAGTCCTTTCTGTGGTGGGAACAAACAGTATCCAAGTATCATAGCCATGAATGATTGGATGTTTTTTCCTCTGAACAGCCTTACTTTGCTGATGAGGATCAAGCCCCTGCCTCTAAGAAGGCCTTTTATGCACCATTCTGTGTATTATACACTTTTACTTTCCTGATTTCATTTCATCCTGCTGACAACCTGAAAAACAGGTCATCATAGTCTTGTTTTACAGTGATGATCTGGGTCAAACGCCAGAATTTTTGCTTGTAGCTTGAAGGACTGCAAGCAGATAGAAGTCTTCTGACTCCAAGTCTCATATTGTTTCCAAAGACGTGGCTGAAAGTTGGTTTTTTTTAAAAAAAATGGTTCTGAAAAAGTAATGACGTAATTTCATGGAGGCATTTCTTTAAGCGTTAGTTTCTTTAGCCTTATAAGCTCAAAATAGCTGGTAAATGAACTTTGCTTGATAGTTAAATCTATCTTTCTAAGGCAATGTATGTACAAGCAAATGTCATGAACCATAAGCCTGACTGGTAATGGACATGAGACCTTAGTGTTACCTTTGAAAACTTGTTTATCATGCTGCCTTTTAAAGTTATTTTTATTTTCTTTGCTAAAATTGAAGTCATATGTTCTTTGGTAAGATGTTTAACGTATTTCTAATCGGATGTCAGTATAGGATTTTTTCTCCATACGTTTGTGTTTTCTTCTTAGAAATTATTTTAGCTGATTCATATTGTCTCATAAAAAGCTAAAACAATGTATTGGAACCTTAGGAAAAAAACAGTTCATATATCACTTTCAATTTTCTGGTTAGGAGCAGTCAAATAATTTTGTACGTTTTAGGACATTGACTGCAAGATTTTCTGGGTGAAAGTTTTGCAAAAGAACTCAAATCCCGGAGACACTGCCATTCCTCTGCTGTTACACAGCTTCAGTCCAGTTACACTGCGTAGGAAGGCAAAAACACTTCCCAGCTTATGTGCCTCTTCCCTACACCTTCTCACAAGCCACTTGCTGTAAGACAGAGTTGGCTGGGAATTAGACAAGATGCTAACGTGAATAATTTATGAAACTGTATTAGTTTGTCTGAATTTGAAAGGATGTGTATATATGTTGCTTTATTCTTTACTTCATCATAAAAGGAGAATTTTTATGGTTAGAGTTCTAGAAAATTAAGAAATCTTAATGGGACAGATAAATGCAGTCTTAGTCATAAAAACATCACCATCACGGCCAATCAAACTGCAGATAGGTCTCCTCTGAGATTCCTTTAGGAATTCCGCTTTTTCAGGAAAGGCTTCCCGGTTGGGCAGAAATGCAAGACCTGAGATTGTTGCCCTCACAGTGGTTTCCTCAGCTTCAGGCGCCCTCAGTGGGTGAGGACAGCCTGGTTGCAGCGCACTCCAGCCCTGAGCACCTAGACGCGTTTGTCCTGTTCCTCGTCCCTTCCAAATGCTTGTCAGTGTCCAAGCCCTGTGCCTCGGACTCTAGGCATCACCCCTTCTCTCCTCAGACCTTCCTCTCCTTGCTTCCTAACTCTGGTCCCTCCCCTCCTCATATCAGCCCCTTTGCACTGCAGGGCCTTTGCCCACACTGTTCCCTCCAACTGCCTACCCTCCTCCTGCTCTTTGTCTCCCGCGGGGGTGCTCTGTCCTCAGAGAAGACTCCCAGGACCACGTGACCCAGAGTGGCCCCCTTGCCCAGCCCCTTCACATGCACTGTGGCTCTCTATTCTGCCTCATGCTTGTTTCCTTCAAATCGCTTCTAGCGCACCTGACAGCTGCATTCATTTGATTCCTTGTATCTTCCTCTTTCTCTTCTACCAGTGGAGATGCTAGAAAGACAGGTACATGACCAACTCTTCATAAAAAAGATCGAGTGAGTGAATGAGTGACTGGAGAAAATGCACCTTAGAACATGGCTTCCCTGCTGTAATTGTCTCACTTTCCCTAGGAGTTGAATTATATAAATCCTCATGAGGTCTTATCAAAACTAGAACATAATAGATGACCCTCAAATGTACGACTCTTAATTGATTACTACAGGCAGCAGTGCATTTCTTTTCAAGTTGAGAAGTGTTAGCATTTTCTTATTAAATTGAGAAATGTTAGCATTTTCACAAGTAAGGCCAATAAAGAAAAGTAAATCTTTAGAAAGTTACCTATAATTATAAAGTTATTCATATTTGGACATTTTGAATCTTTTCATCTTAAATGCAGTTTTCAATAGTGCTTGATATTTCACAGTTATGCAGCTAAAAGTCCAAACCTAAGTAATACCTGTTGTACTGGAAAAGTATAATATTAAATAAACCATTGCTTAATATTATTTCTAAGAGTTAGTAGATCTATTTAATTGAGCTTCTTTAAATTTTGCTTAGAGCTTCACCACATATAGGTATATGCCTGGCCTCCAAAACTGTTTGGTACGTATCATGAGATCTATAAATTTCATCACTTTTGGTAAATGTGCTAAACTTTTAGTATGAACTCTTCAAAAATGAATTTTCAAATACAAATGTTCCATAAACTTGCTAAGCATTGCTCCTACTCTGTGTTTTGTCTGGAGTTTGGTCTTTTAGCCCTGCATAAAGCAAATACATGAATCTTGTAGATATCCCCAAAGATGAACCGCCACAGCAACAAGTCCCCGGTATTCTCTTCTCGGTTTGGACCCTATCTCAAATCTGGTTGACCTGAGTCTGCCTTCCACAGTTAAAATGTGGCAAAAATGTGACCTCCTGACTTACAAGGTCTTCCAGCTCCCACTTGGGTCATTTAGAACACTCATTCTTGGGATGCTTCCTCTCAAAACACACCATTATCCTGTGAGGTCCCCTGTGGATATCACCTGCCAGCTGGGCACTGACCTCACGGACTGCACCAACCCAGCCCCTGAGAGCCCCCTCAGCCCAGTCAGGTCCCAGACGATGGTAGCCAGTACCACACAGAGCAGACCCACCTTGTCGATCACGGAGCTGAGAGACGCTGCTGTTTTACACCAGTGACCTGAGATACACGCTTAAGCAGCAGCAGAAAAGCAGAAGCAGCAAACTTTGGGAAGAGCAGGAACTTGGGTCTTCAGGTATTGGGAGGGTTCCAGTTATTTGTTATTGATTTTGATTTGTTTCAGTTTTCAAGTTTCATTCTTCACTGAAGAGGACAGAGTCTCAGCTTTGAGTATGCATCCCTGCTGACTGAAGCAGGAACATTCTTTTTACCTGGCAGATTTGAATGCACCCGTGCCATTCCGCTGATCTTACCTTCTGGGAAAAGGGTCCCAGGTGGGTCTGAAGGGCAGTCTTCCTAGACTGGTGTACTGACTGTGATGTGTGGTAGTGTACCGATGCTGAGAGTTTAAGGAAATGCTCCATCCTTAACATGGACTAAATTTGCGCATCAGAAGAAGACAGACTGATGTTTAAAAGCCAGACCCTGCGAATGACTGGGTTTTTAACTTAAAATGTAAATATAAGTTCAAATTACTAACTGGGCGTTCCCTCAGCCCCTTTCCTCCTACCGTACCCTCGTTAAAAGGATTGCACTATAGGATTAGGTGCTGGATGCCCTGAAATTTTGTGTTTCACATGGGGTCCTGAGTCCCAAACAAGCTAACTAGAGCTTTTCTGATTTAAAGTTTCTTTTATCCCTTTGATTTTACAGGTAGACTACAGGTAGAACTATTGTTAACAACAACAACAAAAAACCTAGACAATATTTATGGCTACACTGTAAGGTTTTGGGTTTTTTTGTCCATGCACTCTGTTTACCTGATAAGAAGCTGTGGATTATATTTTTCATTATAATTTTGATGGCTTTCAGCTAGATTTCCACAAAGGCTTACTCTTATTGAGCCACGGAAGGAGCCCATACTAAAAACAGTTCGAGTAAACTTCAAGACGATGTAATATGCCAGGTAAACATTTGTGGAAGGAACCAGCAAATCAGAGGATGTGATGCTGTTTCTTACTGCTTTGACTTGACTGTCACACTCTCCTCTCATGCCAATCTGGTTCTCTCTGAAACTGTAGGAACATTATTTTTTGCCGTTTGAGATATCAGCAGGATTATAAAGCTCATTTTAAAAGTCTTAGTAAGCAGAAAGATAGGTAACAGGAAGTAGGGAGCTAGGTCTTTCTCAAAGGCGGGGGATCAGAGGTGGAGGTGGGGGTAGAGGAGGATGGGGGACTGAGGAAGGAAGTAGGATGTGCTGTGCGCAGGCGCCAGCTCCAGGCGGACTGTGAGTCGGAAGGACAAGGGGCCCCAGAGATGGACGGGGAGGCAAGGAGGTGAGGGCAAGGGCACGGGACAAGGAGCGGAGCTGTGCTGCGCACGCGCACCAGCTTCCTCCAGAGGGTTAAACACCCTAAACGCGCACCGATTAAGAGAAGGAGCTGGAAAGTGTATGAAAACCGCATACGTCATTGAAGTTCCAAACAAAACCAGCTATATCAAGGAGAAGAAGCCCATGTACTCTCTGGGTCTGTACTGGGACTTACTTGGAGTTGTGAATGGGCAATACTATGTGCTTGCTTGACTTTGAATGACGGGCTGAAGTAATTGCTCAGTTAGTAATTGCTCTCTGGTTCTTCTCTCTTCAGGGAAATATTGCAACTGATAAATGTAAATCAGTAGAGTTCTGTTTTGGAGTATTTTCCCAAGCAATTATGTTTAAAATGAAAATTAGCAGGTTTAATATACAGAAAAGTAATCACATACCTATTTTTCTTCTTCATATTATCCAAGCAATAGAACTGCAAGGTAAACACAATAGGAAAATTAATGAAAGAGCAACAGTTGTGACGCCCTTTTTCAAGCCCTCTTCCTACTCTGCAGAAGGAAATAGGGCGACTCCCAGAGTCGTGTAATCTACATGGAATAGAGAGAAAAGTTGTGCTACCTTTAATGCTTAAATTCTAAACTTTACCTCTGCTAATCCCTTTCAATACTGAGGAAACTTACCAAGCTGTGAAATATTCACCCTGAGAAAATTCCTGATTGAGTCTCTCTGAAAATTCATCCATGTTGCTTACTGTACTATAACTTAAGATGTCAGGTTTTTCACTGAAAGCATATACACTTTATCAAGTAGTGTAGATTAGTTGTTTTCATGCATTTTCCTGATATTCTGTCATTAATAATGGTCAGCTTGGATTTCACCAAAAATTTTTGGAAGGTTTCTAAGCATATTCTTCTTTCACTTTTTCTTTGCCTCACCTTCCCCACTGTAGAGTATTATGCATTTAGAAGGAGCGGTGGCCTCAAAAGCTTTTCATTTTATTATATGAAATAAGAACAGGAATTTAGGAGAATACTCCAGGGAGCTATATCTAGATAGATATAGATATAGATGATATAGATATAGATGATATAGGTATAGATAGGCATAGATATATTAGTATTAATGCATTCAGTTTGTTTCAATTTGAAGGAATAAAAAAACGAGGGTATGTAAAACTGAAAATACGTTTTGAAGATAGTACTCATTAGTATGCAAATTAGGATTTGAAACTTCATACAAAACTCAGGTAATGTTAATATTCTTCTAGTACAACTATTATGTGAGCTAGTATGTAGCCTGACAAATGGTGATTCCAGGAACAGTTAAATTATCTTTCCAGTTGATCTCCTCACTGGATTTTATTTATTTTATGCCTCTCTGCCAAGGGGAATATTATTCATCTCTCCAACTTCTCTTCATGCCCAAACTTGAGATTCTTCCTTCTCTCTCAGGAACCAAATGCAGCTTCTCCTGGCTCCCCACAGACGGAGGTCTATCTCCTCGGTGCCTCAGTTGCACCCTGGAACGTGTCTATCCTAGCACTTGTAACCCTTCTGTCTTCTTATTGACTTGCATATATGCTCCTCTCTTCAAGGCTAAATGCATTCCTTCACAGTCTGAATCACATCATGTTTTGTTTTTCCCTCCAGTCTTTGTCTACAGAAAAGAATAATATTTATTTGGTGGATTGAGTGGAAAGGTGGGAGGATAAGAGAAATAGTCAGACAAGATGGTCGGAATTCATCTTGTCTAGTGAAGCTCTGTATCATTTGTAATATTTTTTCTTGTTTTTATTTTTTCTTCTCTTTAATGGTTTGATCAGTCTTGCATTCATACGCCTGGTAATCTGAACAACTTCATTAAGCATAGCAATATGTAATATAATAGCCACTGTTAACTCCTGTCATTTTGTTCTGAAACTGTGTATCATTTGTGTGTTGATTTGCTTTTGTCCATGTTGTTCCTATTTTGCTATTGTTCTTTCTTATTATTCTCTTTAAAATTAAAAAAAGAGAAATAATCAGCTTATCAGATAAATTGGTCAAGAGCTTTTTCCAGAATGCCTAGAAATTAATGAACTAGAAGGAACCGTGGTGTCTCCCAAGTAGGAACGGTTCTGCGTGAGCTCATTTCTCTTAGGGGACAAGATTCTGGAGCCGTGATGGCCTCTAAGTGTCAGGTACCCACATTTTCCCGCTCTTCTGTGGCCGGGTTACATAAGCCCAGGTTGCGGCCCCGGCACAGTCCACGAAGCGCTGAGACCACGCCCGTGCCCGCTCACATGGAGAGGGCAGTGAACTGTACTGGCGCCCCCCGGCTGACATCTAGCACGCTCAGGCATTCAAGGAAACCTCAGACCTGGCCTGCCTCAAGGAGGGTACTGAGGAAATGGGGGAGTGCATCCACCTGCCCCCGCTTCCGCTCACACACAAATTCCCGCTGCGGGTGTTCTCTCCGAGCACTGTTGTCTAAATGTAGACACATTCATTAGACAAAGAAACACATATTAAATGGTAATTTCAAAGTAACCACGTGATGGAGGAGATTGGCGGAGAAGGACCAGCCAGAAAGCCTAGACTCGGAGCTGGGGGCACAGCTCCATGCCCAGCGCGGCATGTGCACACGTGCACACGCACAGAAGGAAAAAGCTCGGTTTGTGGTAGATAGCAGACCAGAACAGAAAACTGCACTGAGTTTCAAATGACACACACAATAAACTAAAACACAAGTTCCTTGAAATAAGCCACTCATATAATAAAGCACTAGGTCATATGTTTATGGACATACATGGGTATTCACAAAGAATTTGAGGCAACCCATAGGTGCACATATAATAAAACAGTAGAAATATGAAGTAATAGAAAATCAAGGGTAGGGAAATGTAGACTGTCCTGAAAGGCAAGACTGGAGGAAGAGAGAGATGAAGTCGCGTGTGCCACGGGAGCAGATACGGTAATGCAAACGTGGCTCCGATTTGTCCCGAAATTCACAGACAAGCACTGCCAGTAGAAGAATCTAGTCCAAAGAGAGACTTTCTCCTACAGCTGTGCGTTAAAAATGTAGTACAGAAGGAAAGAAAACCTCAGCAACCTCTGTGCCTGCCGCGCTCGGGAAGGAAACACAGAGAATTTCTGGGGGAGGTGGGGAGCAAGAAGCGGTGGAAGGCGTTTGATTATTTCGGGGAGGTACCGGCTGAGGTGAGGTGCTGCATCTTAGAATGAGAGTTCAGCGTCATCTGCGGGTCTCTTAGGTGGGAGGCATGGAAGGGAAGGAATAAGAGGTGAAAGGAATAAGATGTGATACGAATATGTCCCAGTTCTCCACAACCAATGTATATATTGTGTATCGTGTAGAGATACAAATAAAAGGGGGGAAGAAGGTAAAGTACTAACGATACCATTCAGGGTCTGCTGTGGGCTACCTGCTCTTTGGAATTATCTCCTGCTTTCTCTTCAACAAAGCTATGATAGGAACAATATGCTCTTGAGAACATTGAGAAGTGTGATCATTTCTATTCCTCGCAAGTCAATTCATATGACCTTATAAGACCCCTAAAACCCTCTGCTCACCGGCATGCCATGCTGCTTCCAGGAAGGGCCTTCTGAATAGCTAACGGAAAGCCCTGTGTGGCTCAGAATGTGCATTTAAACAGACAGGAGACTCTGATAGTGAAGCACAGGGTATTCAAATCCTAGAATCGGGTTCTCTTAAATGATACGTTAGCGTAAAATTGGAGACGCTCCATTTGCTCAGACTTGTTTGTTCTAGAATAAGCTTGTGAGAATGTTGTGATGCTGTTTTTATCCGTGGTTCACTCTGGCATTTGTAAGGGTTAATGAGTATGATTCAGTTGGTTTTAGAGTTACATTAGGACAGACAAGATGACCTACCTGAACGCTTTATAATAAAATAATCTTTTATGTTTCCCACACACTGTGAAAGAGTGGAACCACATCTGTAGCAGAGCCACCAGCACAGATTCTGCACGTACTGTCTCCTCGAAGGGCTTTCTTCCAAAGAGATATCACGTTCAGCCCTGTTTTGTTAATGGTGTCTGACAGAATTATTGCCTGGAGTGGCATTTAAAGATTGACTTTACTATTCTAAAGCCATTAAAAATCCACCCATGGACTTTAGCAGCAGTTATAATTATATACACTATCATGCTCTTAGAAATACAGTTTACCAATCTTTTTGAACTTAGAACTAAGAAGAAAACAAAAATATACAGTAGTTTCCTAGGATAAGATTTTATAGTTCTCAGAATTTTTATTTCCAAAACAAATTTTTTACATTTATCATTATTTTAAAATAAATATACAGAAATGGGTTTCTTTTCTCTTTTTTGATTTGAAGGAGCCTATAAGAAAGACAGGAGGAAAAAGCTCTAGCGTCCCTCACAATCCGCGTCTCTTAGATGATACATATATACTGGGCTTGTTTCAATGTCAGCCTTGAGAAATCTGATGTACAGAGGATCAGGTATCCTGGTCAGGGTCCCACAGGGTAAAAGCAGACCTCTTCTCTCTGATTGCAGAGCCTGTGCTGTTCCTCTGCCCCAGGCTGTTCTCTCCTGGAATCGGATTCACATTTTAGGACAAGCAAAGGACACAGGTTCCGTTCTGAAATTGTCCTCTCATGAGACCCAGTCAAAAGTCTTCTTCACAAACACTGAGTACTTAAATTTTGACTTGCAAAGTTCCCAGTATCAGTTTTAAATGATGTTATTTTTTAATATGGTCTCATTGCCAAAAGTTGGAACCTCTAGCTGGAAGGTGTCCCTTTGAGGCTGGTGTATTTTGTCTGTCTCTGCTCTCCTCAGTGTGAGGCACTGATTTATCTTCCCTGAGTTGTGCAGGTGACGGACGCAGAGCCGGTGAGCCTAGCTCCCTGGACGTGTTCACAGGCCGCAGGTCCTGTACTGCCCTCTCCCTGGTTCAGCTCCCTTCCCTCCTTTACCTTTCATGAGCTCTCAGTAAAAACCAGCTTCTTTGTTCTCTTTTGCCTTGAAGTCCTCATAGCCCCAACTGTGACTTGTATTGGATTATCTAACCATTGTATTTTGTTCTTCTCACCTCCGTGCTCCTGAAGCACCGTTTAAACCTCTAGCATCACATGAACCTTGTGGCATTAGTTATCTGTTCTCCAGGGTTTCTCCTTAAGGTGCTTTGTCCTTTTTCATATTCCCATCTGTAGAGCTTAAAAATAGATACTTCTTGATTCTTCACTAATTATATGAATTTCTTTTAAAAAGAAACCAAACTTGCTCTTCAGTGTATCAGAATTTTCCTTAGATAGTACTTGGCGGTAGAGATGATGCCTAAAATGTCTAAAATCTCTTACCCTGTAGAGAATTGAAATTTATACTGTGGACGAGCAGCCAGGAAAGGAAGTGTAAGAAAAGGAAGAAGGTGGGATGGGGGAGGGGAAAAAGAGGAGAATGTGAGAAGAGAAGAGGAATAAAAGGCCACAGGGAGACTGTAATAACAATTGCCAGCTACCTTTCTGCACTTTTGTCATTTGTCCAACTTACACTTTCCAAAGCAGTATCTCCTTTAACACTCGGGATCACTGTGTGTGGTAAATACTTATTTTAAAAGTGACACAACTAAGCTCTAAGTTCCGTAACTTGCCTTAAGAAATTTGGGGTTAGAACTCAGCTCAATGCAAAGCCGTCCAGCAGAGTTTGTGCTTAAACATGCATTCCAGGGAGGCCCTGCACAATCTTAGCACTGTGCGACTGTCCCACGGCGGAGCACAGGAAGTTAAATTCTTTTTTTTATTTTTAAATTTTTTTTTTTTTTTTGGTTTTTCTACGGTACCAGGAACCGAACTCACGACCTTGCGCTTGCCAGGCAAGCGCTTTGCCGCTGAGCTAAATCCCCAGCCCAGGAAGTTAAATTCTTTAATGCTGATGAGAAGTAGAAGTCATCGTCTGCACTAGTCGCTTTACGTGTCCTCATGTGACTCTTGTGTCAACTTTGGATCTGGCCTCATCTCTATTTTTCTCTCCTGTTTTTCATGGTCATACTTTTTAAAATTTATATATTTGTTCAAGAAGTCTCTGGTTTTTTTAATCATAGAGTTAAAACAAGATGGGAAAAATAAATTTGCTCTATGGAAGGTATAAATAGAGTATTAAACACACCAAAATAGGATAAGTAAATATCATATGGTATAATCCCAGAAGAAAGCTCTGACTTATATAACATAAGGGTAGGTTTTAGAGTCAGATGGTGCCTATGACCCAAGTGAATGTCAGTTTTACAACAGCTGTTGTGTGTCTTTGGATAAAGTGATGAACTCCTCCGGCTCTTAGGTTTTCTCACCTATGAAATGGAGGTGATTGCACCCTTTGTAAGAGGTGCAAAACCTGGTAGATCCTCAGTTGCCTGTAAGGGCAACTGCTGCTATTTACAACAAATAAAATGAGTGTAACCTTTTGAAATACAATATGCATTTTTTGTTCCTGGTTAGAAAAAGGATATGTATCCTCTGTGTCCTTGGGTAGGAGGTTATGGGATGATTCAACAAAAGGTACAGACGGGATCTCTCCGAGTCTTGGAGGCGGGGTTCTTGAAGCAAGCCTGGGCACTGGTGCTGAGCACCTTTGTCTGATTGAGGTCTGCGGGCTGCATCTGTGGCCCATGGTGACTTGGGCAACAGTGGGTGTCCCAAGTGTCAGGCAGGACCCTAGGGGAGTTGGTTTGCTTTGCTAAACTAAAATTAGAAGAACATATGTCAGACATAGTTTTTAGTGCTTTGTAAACACTTTAACCTTTATGACAATGTTAATACATAGAGGATACTATAATCCCCAGTTTGTAGATAGTGAACCAGGCATAGAAAAGAAAATTAATTTGACTGAGATCGCAGAGCAGCAAGTGGTAGAACCAGAACTCTAACTGAAGCAGACTGGATTTTTCTCATTGCAATAATGAATATAATAGAGTAGCATAATAGTTTTTATGTGGATGAGTTAGTACAGAGGCTGAAACATGAAAACTGGAAACGAAAGACCTTCATTAGTAATTAACTTTTTCTCTTTGGGGTCCTGAAGTTCCAGACTTCATGGACTTGCTCACCCATAAAATTGGGGGTGATGACAATGACTGATCTTACAGATACCTCATGAAGACAGTGGACTAAGAGATGGCTCATGAATTGTGGCATGCTATATAAAAAGGTATTACTTGCTGCTTATACTTCAGAGGTTTATATTATGCCAAGGTGTGTATGTGTACATTTATGTGTTGCAAATTCAAATCTGCATTGTACAAACTTGCAGGAACATTATATGAAGGATTTTCTTTCAGCTTTGTGAAATGTTTGTTATGTGTTTTGCTTAGAGTTGAAAAAACTCTGGGATAAAAATGCACGTAAAATTCATGCCAGACAGACTTGATTGTGATGACTGAAAGAAATCACTTGGGCTTATTATTATGCATTATACCATCATTAGAACCTTCGCTATTGTTCCGAAGAATGTGGCATATTTATGTATTTCTGTGTCACTCTGGAATGTGTAATATAAACCTCTATATTGTAAGGTCAGTGCCTATTACTTAGAGCTATGTGAATACTCACCAGAGACCTACTTTGAATATTTGGACCACAGAACTAAAATCAAATCCTGATCAAACTCTGACCAGGTTCACTAAATTGAACTTAATTTTGTAAAGCCATATGGCAACCCTGATTAATTTAATTTGTGTATCTAAGGCACCACCTGAATTCAACTTAATCACCTTAGTCATGCCAATGAAGTGGGTGATCTTTAGGATAAGTTTTAGCCTCATTGATTTAATTTTTCTTATTAAAATATATTTCTATCCATTAAAACACACCTCGGGCTGCCTTCTCCTGGGTAGCAGTGACTTTTCTCCCTATTACTTTCTATGTTCTATCTGAGTAAAGGAGAAGAACAGGCAATTAGCTAATTTTGTCAGCTGGTGACTTTGATGGGAACTTCCCAGAACAAGGGATAAAAACCTTCCAGTGTCCTCTGAGTCACGTGTGTATGTGTCAGGTTCCTGAGGCTGTGGGTTCTGAAAATGGCTGTGCTGGTCTGTACTGAATACATGGAAGAAACACATATTTTTATTTCTCATGTGTTACATTTATGGTTATATCTCTTCTTCAAACAAATTGTATTTCATAGAAGGACTACAGTGTTCCCTCATGTTTCGTTCATAAAATGGGCATTCATTCTGATACCTGCCTCCTCTTCTTACAAGCCTCTTTCTCTTAACGTGATCGCAGCAGGTCACTGTTTTCCCCAGGATGGGCACACGTATTTTCCAGCTCATGTCCTATTTTCCTACTCCATCCCCTGCTATGGCATTGAAAGAATAAACCCATGGTTCCTATACAAATATAAAAATGAGCACAAGTCAAAGTTTTTATTAACTCATGAGTTGAAAAGAATCCATCAAATGTTACAACAAATTTTTAAGAGAACTGGAAGAATACAGACATATACAGGCAGCCATACATACTGAGAAGAATTTAATAGGTGCGAAACCAGTCAGGATTACTAAGACAGTAGTCAGTCGCGTATTACCAAGATCTGTGTGCGCTCCCACGGATGGGGCTCACAGGCAGTAACCGTTGCTGCTGCTGTTGTTTTCTCTTTCACAGTACGAAGTGGTGAAGTAACTTACAGGCCGTGAATATTCAGATAACCCAGAAGGGTGCACTAGACCAGACACTCACTAATCTTTCTGCGCATCCTAAAGTCTTTCACGACTTCTCCTGACACTTGCTTCCTTCCGTAAAGATCGGTTGAGTATTATCATGTAGCACCTATGAGAGAAGCAAAACTTGTCACCACAGAGTTTAAAACTCACTGAAGAAATGAAAAGAGAGACACTAGCAAAACACACATGCATGTGGCATTGTGGTAAGCGCTGTGAAGGAAAGGTGAAAAGCAGCATGAGAGATCATTACAAGAAAGTGTTGTGATTTATATCTAGATGTCCCCCAAGCCTCCTGCGCTCATAGGTGGAGCTCTGGGGAGGTAATTGGGCCGTGAGGGCGTGGCAGTTATCAGTGGAGTAGCTCAACAATGGGATTATAGCTAAATGTGACGGTAGGAGGTGGTTGGAGGAGGTCAGTCACTGGGGGCGTGGCCTGGAAAGGTCCGTCTCCCTTTCTCCTCCCTTGATCACTCTCTGCCTCTGACCTCCATGCCACGAGCTGTTTCTCCTCTATGGTGCCCCTCTGCCTCGTCACCCTACCTTGGAGGCAGCGAACCATGGACTGAAACCTCCACAAACTGTGGACCAAAATAAAGCTTTCCTCCTTGGAGTTGCGGCTATCGGGAACTGTGTCCCAGCAACAAGGAGGTACCTAGTACAGAAGGTCTGCAGAAGCACTGACTAAGCCACACCGGACGAGTGGAAGCTGGAAGACTCCCAGACTGGTTCTCGCTGACCCCATCCCTAGACCTCTGAGTTAAGCCTATAATACTATTTGAATAGTGCCAGATCCTTAAAACCTCTCCACTCATCTCTTTTCTGCAGAGCAGTGGTGTTTTCTTTCACATTTCCTCTTTATTCTATAATGTCTTCAGTTTTTTACTCCATCAATCTTTTTGTTGATTTCATGGTCAGAGTTTAAAAAAAATTGTGTAACCATGAACATTTAAAAATAGTAAAAATACATAGCACTCCACCCCTAGATACCACATTCACAGAACCGAAATAAACTATTTCACTAAATAACACCATGATATGTAGGATATTCTCCAATATTGTATTTTTGTGCCATTTTTCATATTTGATTTCATCCTAACGATTCTCTTCTGAGGATCACTAACTTGTTTTCATAAGCCAAAATGTGGCCACCTCCTATTTAATAAAATAATATTCTACAACAAAAGTTGAATTTGTTTAGCTTGAATAACTCTATAGTAGAATGTCTCATTTTAAAACATCAAATAGAACAAAACCTTCTCCGTGAACTTATCCTGAACTCTGTCCTCTGGTTCAGGGATTGGGAATTTCCTGCTGACAGACCACATCCCTGCCCTTGGCTAAGCTGATATCTGAGGGAAAGTACTAAATGAACATCCAATGTGCCTCTGGTTGCAAAAGTGCACAAACCCCATAAAAATCCTGCTTTTATGATAGAGGACAGTTCCGTAATGCTTCAGTTTCTAAAACTAAAAATATCTTCTGTGTTATTTTGTATTTAACTTCTTCCTTTATATAACTTTGCACCATGTAAGTGTGGCATCAAATATTCATTTGAAAATCATATAGTGAAACTTAGGAACATATATCCCCAACAATGTTGAAAGTGGTTTTTATATTTGTAGGCCATCTCTAAATAACCCAGCTAAGCCTCTAAAACAAGAACAAATTGTGCAAATTCTGCTGCAGCTAAAACATGACAGTTTTTCTGCAGGAAGTGCACTTTGATTTTAACTTAAAGTCCCAGGAATTAAAATCTCCCTCAAGAGGAGAAACCAGAACTCTCCTACGGGTGCGTGCAAAACAGTTAAAAGAGGAAACAACCCCACTGGGAGCAGATGTAGGACCCTAGGGAAGCTCTGGAACCAGATCTGGACAGTGGTGTGTATTGGAACACATATTGAGTCTTGGCTGTGTTCTTATCCCCTAGGAAGGAAGCTGCTGGGTCAAGCATGTTGTCACCAGGAGACAAGGATTTACTCCTGGTCCCGGTGGGAGAAGATTGCTTTGGGATGATTGGGTAGCAATTGCAGAGGCTGAAGGAAGATTGATATGTTTGAGAAAAAATAGAAGACTTACATCTGCACATTACTTTATAGTTCACAAATCACTGTCCGATACATTATTTTAAGATTCTTCATTAACTGTGGTGGTGGTTGGACCAGATATCATTTTCTCCATATGCCAGTAAGAAAGCTGAGACTCAGAGAAGCGCTGCTGAAGCTCAAGTGAAAATGCTGGTGAGTGTCAGAGACGGAACTGCGTGCGTGGTCCTCAAACTCTGTAGCTACTTTCCCTTCTGCCGTACTCTCTTTGCTTCAGCTCCTAACTCTAGACATAAGGAGGACTTGGACTTGTATAAATACTGAAGTGATGAAAAGTGTAGGAAAAAGAAGCCCATAATTTGATAATTTTCTGTCGATGCCCAGCCTGGATTGTGAAACTGAACTTTCAGACACATGGAACAATTTTATACTCAGAGATCAAAAGCCCAGAATTTTTGGTGGAGAGGCTCTTCTGTGGGATTTTTTGTTCCCATCTATTCCATGTTTATTCAAATTCATGCACAGTAGCACGTGGCCGTCCTTCTGGGTGCCAGCCTGCCATTCCCCTTTACAACGCTCAGTACATTCCCCAAGTTCTAGCAATCTCCCCAGCAAGACTGCAGCCTCCCTCCCTGCTGCCTGTTCTGCCCTATGGTGGTAAATACTTTCGAGCTGCCTCAATTTTATACCCTAAATGTCTATGAACAAGTTAACTCCTACTAAGAACTAAGATTTCTGAGGTCAAGTACCATACCTTTCCACTATCACAGGAGGGCAATGTGGGTCAAAGCCACTGGATCCAGCCTTCCCCCCTCAAAAGGCCTGGCATAACATCATTACCCACTGCAAAATTATACACTGAACCACAGGGATACACTCAGAGAACCAAAAGTTGCTCATCATGTAACTGTCAAACTATATACTTTTTTTTAGGCCTCCAGCCGTGGTGGCAAACCACTGGCATGTGTGCCTTCGTGAGCACCCAGGGCCCTCCCTGTCAGCACTCGATACTCAGGTTCAGTGGTAGTGTGGGCACCTTGTGGTAAATAAGGGGGTTGGGGCTGCAGTTCGGGCACTTTTTCTCCGAAAGGTTCACCATCACTGGCTTATAGAGTGCTATAAATTATGTTTTCATATCTTGTCTAATTATGCTAAAATTAACATAATCAAGTTGTATTTTTGCATTGAAATCCTTCATTTATGATATTTAAGCATTAAAACGTGCCTCAATTTTCACAATATTCATTTCTTATTCAGTTTTTTTACAAGCATTTCAATGTTTTTTTATTGAAGAAAAATACCATAATGTGTTCACTTAATCAGTGTCCATTCATTGAATTAGACAGCATATTTATGCTCTGGAGTGCTAGGCACCTTGTAATACATGACTTTAAAGTACGTCGCCTAAGCTTTATTGAAAAACAACAGTAGGAAAGTGGACTGTTTAATGCGGGATTGGGAGTGTCTGTACAGTGGTCCTACCTCATCTTCAAGGGATATATTCTAAGACCGTCTATATACTGTGCTTTTTCCTACTGAACATAGCTATGATAAAGTTTAATTTATGAATTAGGCATAGAAGACATTAACAACAGCTAGTTAAAAAGAGCGAATAGACCCACACAATGAAATAAAATTGCCAGCATCATTACTCTTGTCCTTTGGGGCCATTATTAAGTACAGGTTACTTAGTACAAGGCATGCTATAAAAGGACGGTCGATCTGACAACCTAGAGGGCTATTCAATGCCTGGTCGGTAGGGAGTATGCAGTGTGGATACAGTGGGTGAAGGATGATTCATGACTGTGATTTGCTTGAGACGTCATCATGGTGCTCAGAAAGGCGTGCAATTTTAAATTTACAAATTGTTTATTTATGTGATTTTCCATTTAATATTTTGAAACCTTAGTTGACTATAGGCCACTAAAACCAACCTGTCTTGAAATTCAGTTTCATTGATTGCTTATCTTTTTTTCTCTTTAAAAGAAAAAGAATAAGCATTGCAGCCTGGCATGGTGGCACACACCTGTAATCCCAGCACTCAGGAGGCTGAAGGAGGAGGATTGCTGTGAAGTGAGGGCAGTCTGGGGTGCAAAGTGAGTTCAAAGCCAGCCTGAACTACATAGCAAGATCCTGTCTTAAAAAAAAAAAGCACTGTAGTTCCTCCTTATTTACAATTTCTTATTGAGCATTGAAAATATATGTTGCATGCCCTGCTTTTGTCTTTTAATTTTTGTGTCTAGTTCCTCACAGAGTAACCACAAATATCGTCTAATGAGTGAATAAATGTAGGACACACAGATCACAGCAGTCTGACGTTGGCGAGATGCAAGGGTAGGTGCAGGAATAAAGAAATATTAATAATAATTTATACCCTCTACTTTTCTGACATTTCCATGCAATGAGACCACGATTTTACCTCCTGAACTAATGTTTCATGGGTGCCCTGCTTAAATTCCCGTCATGTCAGGTTCTTAAACTTGGATAAGCCGTAGTATAGGTTGTTTCGTAAATTTATTTATGATTAGCTTGTGTTGACCAGCCAAAAGCAAAAGATCCATAGGAGAAAAACATTTTACCTATTGCTTTTGTCAAACAACCGGATTCATATTGCCGGTCTTAGGGAACCGGGATTTCCTAGGTCCTGAGTACAATTTCAAACATCACTGTACTCATTCTGTACAATTTTGTCTTTGCAGCCATACGCACAGTTGCCGTACAAATACATATGCAAAGTGCTGCTAGTCCTTTCAAAATGAATACCTTAAAATTATGCATTTCCTGTAATATTCTAGTTAGAGCTCGAGGTTTCTTTAACCAAAGGTAACTTCCGTGCTAGAACAAGGGTCAGCTTTTTGGCGTGGGCGATCCGGTCAGCCAGCGCTGACGCTAGGGAAGACGCGTGCAACACCCCACATCTTCGCGCCAGGCGTGATACTCCAAGATCTGGGGAGGAATCTGCAGTCCATATTTTAAATTCGCCTTTTTAGTAGAATGTGCGTTTCATGCTTTCTGCAGTTGGTCTGTTACTCATAGTGGAATTTTTTACACTATGATGATGACATTTTAAAGCACCCACCGCGCTTGCCTTTAAATCGTAAGAACTTGACCCCTGCACACTCTGGCAGGAACTCTCCAGTGTGCGGCAGAGGGCAGCAGGAAGAGAAACCGCGCCCCGGCCTCGGCACGCCTCAGAGAGACTGCTGCACCGGCCACAGTCTCACTCTCCGCATGTACAGGCTCAGGGTCTCGCGACTTTGGAGCAGCGATGGCCAGGGGCGTTGTCAGGAGCTGAATGGGAGCTGGCTACTTTCAAATTAACAAATCAAGCCAACAAACCAACGGAACGGAGCAAAACAAAACAAACGCAGCAAAACCCAAACCCCTTGCTGCGCCTGGCTGACAAGCCCGTGACTTGCACAGTGCCGGCGCCCCCTAGTGGTGCAGTGTTGCTGCGAGGGCTTTTGCTGTCCGCTGGGACTCAGGAGCAGACGCCCTTTGCGATGTCTCTGCAGGGACTGGGGGGCGGTCGGGGTGGCACACGCGGACCCCAGGGGCGGGGCAAGGCAGCATCTGAGCCTGAAGAAGTGTGAGTTTTAAAGATGCATTTATCTGACATACTTCAATGATGTCAAAGTCAGCTCTTACTAATCTATGAGCTAATTTTTCACAGTCAAGTTATTACTTGTACTTACTTCTTCTAACAGCTGTGTTCTGTTCTGTCCACCCATCAACGCAGAATCTTACCGACAGAGATATTAAAATTTCTGATCCCTAATGAAACAGAATGATAAGCATGATTTTTGCTACATGTTGTAATATACATTCCAGAGTCAGTACAACTTTTTTTTATTTAGCTTATTTGAAATTACGGAGGGCGTTTATTTTTTAGGAGGTACAGTCTCTAATATGCTGATAGCAATGACAATCTTTAGAGAAATTTGGAGGAGTCAGTACAACTTTTTTTTTATTTAGCTTATTTGAAATTACGGAGGGCGTTTATTTTTTAGGAGGTACAGTCTCTAATATGCTGATAGCAATGACAGTCTTTAGAGCAATTTGGAGGCTACACACAGTGTTTTCTGACGCTGTGGAAATGTGGAACATTTTAAGGAAAAGCATCAAAACTGATGTTAGAGCCACTTTCGATACCTAACAGCAATGCCAACAAGACGCTGTTAAAATAAAAGACGCACAGGAACGCTTAGGCGATGTAATTAAGGATTCACAAAGAATGACAACAAAGGCTTTGCAGAAAGCAGTTTGGAATGCATGCTATCTGTGGTCATTCGGTGTGATTATTATTGCTACTAGGTTTGCAAAAGTCTTATTTTATAAAACTCCAAAATTATAAATGCATGATAACTTCATTTGATAAAGGACTTAGAAATACTTTTACATACTTTTGAGAAAATTTTACCAAACGAAAGAAATTGGGAAGCAACACAACAAAAATGAGATTTCAATAAATGTCAGCGAAGACTATAAATGAGATTTATGGACATGTAACTTTGAAACTAATTCATATAAACATCATTTTCTGCCCACCCTAAATCAGACAGTAGTTTTTAGTGAAGGGAAATTTTAACAAATTGAGCTGTATCCTGCTGTTTTTTATTTTCATTACAATAGCCTTGAAAAATTCAAGCATATATGCTGTTAGGGTCTAACCACTGCTTTAAGAGATCGTAGAAATTGTATAGGAGATGGAAGTTTGAATGATGAAATTAGAGTATTGTTATATGTTCTGAGAACAGTGATTTCATGCATGCGATTCTATGCAAAATGATATACAAAAAGTAAAAGTCAAATAATACATAAAGTAAATGACTTTTTGTGCATTTGTTTCACTTACAAGTTTTGTTGACAATTTCAATAGCTATTATCTCAACAAAAAGTTTATAAAATTGAAATCAATAGAAAAATTTAAGAACTACAATGATTCAAAAAAGATTACCTAGTTTAGCATTATTATCAATATAAGAAAAATTATGTGAAAATCTTAAATATTTTAAATGTTATAATTATTTACCAAATATTATAATTTACCAAATGTTATAATTGTTTACCAAATAATTGTAACTTAATTACAATTATTTACCAAATATTATAATTATAACCAAATGTTATAAGTATAACATTTACCAAATGTTATAATTATTTACCAAATTTTAAATATTTTAAATGTTATAATTATTTACCAAAGTAAGCCAAGGAAAATTAAATTTTATGGAATAAAGCTATAATACTGTTATATGTAGTCTTATGACTCAACTAAATATTGCTGGCCTATCAAAAGAACCCCCGGTACACACAGTAATAAGGCCAGTCATCTTTGATGTCCTGTTGATTAGCAATCATAAGAAAACGTACCTTTACGCCTCTGTAATTTTGTTTCCATGCAGGAATCCTTATCAAGGTGGGAAGTAAAGTAACTGATTTAATGATTTATTAGTAGGGCTCGTCTCCTTTTCCTTGTTTACGTTTGTGGCATGAGGGATCCTGTGTGCCCCTCGCCCCTGCTCTTGCGGGTGTGAGGGCTCGTCTCAGAGGAAGTATCTGGGAGCAAGGCCAAGGCGCAGCGCCAGCTCAGACTGTCCCCACAGAGAGCTGAGGCTCTGCCTTCACTTTGGACAGGGCAGCAACGAGGCAGATGTAGCATGTCGTTTCTGTCAACTGACCACATGTTCTGAGTTTGTGCGTCCTCTTATTCCCAATTAAGAGTTAATCATAAATGAAGAGCAAAGTAAAAGATAATAGGAAGTGAGTAGATCTTTTTCAAATGGGAAGACGATCAAGAGATGGAGGGAAGGGAGAGAGAGGAAAGGAAGAGGAGTGAAGAAGCATTGTGATCCGTTATGCACATCTCCCAGCTGCCCGCAGGGAATGTAATCACTGTGCAATCCGAACATGTGCTAATAAAAAGATCAAAACTGGAAAAGAAAGAAAGATTCATCGTGAGAACTGGGGCAGGACCTCCATCCTTCATAAATACTAAGAAAGGTGCTGTGACAAAATTCAGTGGTGAATCTTCTCCTCACACCACCACTCCTGGAAAATTAAACCAGTTTGTACTGAAGTGTATTTTCCCCACCCGCTCAGCTGATTGCTTGAGCCAAGCTGTTTCTATTCTTAATAAAAGGATCATCACTGCAGCTACATCCAGTGATGATAATTAAATAATAGACGTGTGCTAAGTGAAAAAAAAAAAGAGTACTGACTTCTACTGTTCCATCTCAAGACTGTTTAAGCCACTTCCACACCAGGTGTGTCCTGTTTTGTACAAACAGTTTGCCTTTAAACTGAGATTTAAATCGAGCATGAGGCGTAGTGCTACAGTATTTCTTTTTAAGCAGTGTGCAGGTAAGGCGGGGAGGAGAAACTGCCACGCTACAGCTGTAGATGAAGCAGCTTTTATCATGACTAGTTCTTTTACACTCGCATTGGATTTCTCTAAAAGAAACACGTGTGAAAGAGAACTAGCAGAAGAATTTAACACAGGCATGAGAAGAGCCGACACCACACGGGTGAGATTGGCAGCAGCATCGGCTCCCTTTGACAGGTAAGCCCCCGAGGCCAAGGTGGGGTAGCCAGGATGAGTTTTTACAGGGCGGATTGCAGCACGAAGCAGAGACACGCCACTCACCGCTTTCCGCGCTAATCCGTCATGCCCTCCTTTCCTCCTTCCAGGATGACAAGTGCTCTGTAATTCTCTTTGCCTTTAGCCTTTTTTCCACTTCCTCATTTGCTTTCAGACCTCACCAAATGGAACAGTTATTGCTGGTGCTACACAGAGCAGTGTGACCAGATGTAAATTTATCTCTATCTAGTCTGAGAGTCGCTGTGTTTCTTAGGTGTGAGGATTAGGATTTTTTCTTTAGTTCTGGAGAATTCTCCTCCACATGTGTTCAGAGACGGCCCTCCTTTCTATTCTTGAACTCCTGTTAGATGTACATGGAAACGTTGATCCTTCACACATTTTAACCTAGTTTCCCTTCTTACCTCTGCATTGCAGAAAGTTGAACACTTACCGCACTTGTTTTTAGGCTGATCATTTACTGTTTTTAATGTAAAAGTGTGTCTGCGGATTTCCTTTAAAATATTCTTTTACTATCCACTTTGACATAGAATACTTTTATGATTCAGTTCTAAATATTTAATAATACCCATGATAATTTCTTATTTAGAACTGTGTTCATAAATTTCTGGACATAGGTTATCTTACAGTTACTGGTCTAATATGTGTTAATTTATGCCTATTTTCCAGCTGTCGCTCTAGTGTTATAGCTGTCTATGTCTTTAAATTAATGCTATCTTATTGCTGTTGGGGGTTTTCATATGTATATATTTGTGCTTTTATTTTCGTCTGCTTATCAGTTTAAAATTTCAGGTTATGTTTGTTTAAATAGTTAAATTCTCTTTTGCCTTGAATTTTATTTTATTTCACATTAAAACAGCATTCTTTGATTTATTATTAAATAATTTTTATCCTTCCCCTTTCAATGATTTATTTGTTGTGTGTTAGATGTTTCATAGATATAGAACATAACTAATTTTGTTCTTGTTCTTTGTTTAATCCAGCCTGATAGATTTTTAATTAGTGCACTTATTTTATCATTATTGTCACTTTGATTAATATTTAATAATTTCTATTTTTTTCTGTCATTTTACATTGTTTCCATCTCTTCCTTTGAGTTAATTTTACTTCATTTATTGTCTTCCTTTAATAATTTAGAATTTATAAACCAAATTTGGGTGTGGCCTGTAAATAATTTCCAAAAAATAAGGTACTAAATTGCTCTAGGCTTCATTGAAAAGCAAAGAACCTTTTGTTACTCAGATTGTTAATGTAGCTAGGAAGAAGCCTAGACTAAAGCAAAACTTTATTCATGGAAATTGTCATCATGAGGTCATAACTTTTATCATTATTTCTCTTCAGATCATGTAAATCTTTTGCCTAGAATTTATAATCTCTTTTGCAGTTTTCTTTAAAATTACTTAAATATTTAAATTCCGTACATTAATTGCTTCACCGACAAGGATGTTTGAAATACTCCAATACCACTCATCATCCCCCAGTTTGTTTGCTGTTCTGTCTCGGATTTTAGTCCTGTCTTAATTTTATTTTTACCCCATGATTTAGTTGTTATTTGTTTTGTACACTCCAATCAGAGTTTAAATTTACTCATGAGCTCATCTTAACTTTTTCCTTCTTCTTCAACACAAAATCTGGAATAATTTTCTTTCTTCTAGTAATAAATAGCTTAGATGTTCACTTATGGCATATGTTTGAGAAAGAAATACTTTCCATATTTGCCGGCCTGCAAAGGTCTTTTATTTATCCATACTCTTTTTTAAAAATTACTCTTGAGAAGTGGTTTTCCTTGGTGGAGAGTTCCAGGTTGGCAGTTCTTTGCTGTCCTCGCTCTCTAAGCATAGCTGCACGGTATTGCAGTTCCCATGTGCCTGTTAAAAATACACCTGGCCGTTTCATTTAGTTCCTTCGTAGATAATCAGTGTTTACTCTGTCTGCCTTGAAATCTTCGGTTTGTTTTTAGTTTGGCCATTTTAGTGTGATGTAGCTCGATGTATGTTTCATTTTTGTTAATTCTCTCTGGGATTTATTTATGAACTTCCTCAGTTAAAGGATTGATGTTTTTCAGTAATTGCCACAAATATATCTCAAAGCCTGCCTCTTTCCAGTGTATCTATTATCTCAAGAATTGCGAATATATAGTCAGAACTCTTCATTTAATTTTCTCTATTTCTTTACCATCTTCTGTATCTCTTGCTGTTTTGGATTTAGCATGCATTTATGTCTACTCTGGTTCATTAAGAATCTAATGAGCTCTTTAACCTATAATCTGAGCTTTTAATTTAAATTATTAGACTTTTCATCTCTGGACGTTCAGTTTGGTTATTTTTCCAAACATGGTTGATTCTGTTACTTGATATTTTAAACAGTTTTATTTTATTTAATATAGTAATCATGCTTATTTCATGTTTTGAGTCTACGAATTTTAGCAAATGCAGTGTATCTGTCTTTAATTCCATAGTTGTTGTTTCTGCTGTTTCTTCCTTATGTTCCCTCATAGATGCAGTGATATCTTGCAATTGTGAGTTCATTTTCTTTTGAAATTATTTGTGAGAAATATTTAAGGCCTGGATTTAAGGTGTATTTCTCCACAGAAGTTGTGTGTTTGCTTCTGCTGGGCATATGGGGGCATTCCTAACCTAGGACATTTTTGTATTAACTTGTTATAAACCACAAAGTTGTTGTGAATCCAAGCATACAAAAAGCTATGACTGGCATTTTCTTCTTTTCCCTACTCTTCTAGAGCACTGCCAGAGGCTGGAACATGCCCTTAGAAGTCAGCACTTTTTCCTTCTTCTGTTAAGCAAGTGGCCATTTGGGTTTTTCATCCATTTGTGCTGTTGCTATAGGATACCACAACCTGTATAATTTATATAACACAAGAAACACATTTCTTACTGTTCTGGAAACCTAGAAATCCAAGATGGAGGTGCCCTAAATGAGGCAACCTAAATCCACGTCTCTTGTGGGTCCTCTGTCTGCTTGCAACATGGCTCCTTGAGTTTTGTGTCCTCTGGGGGGGAAATAACTGTGTTCTCATGTGGCAAGAGGTGAAAGAACAACAAAAAAGGGCAACAAACTCCTCTATCAAGATGTTGTAAATAACATTAACCCATAACAATTGTACCAAACACCTCCCGAAAGGCTTTGTTTCTTAATACTGTTCAACTGAGAATTAAATTTACAGATGAATTTTAAAGAGGACAAAATCCATTCAAATCATCACATTCTTCTCCTGACCCCCAGCTTTTTGTCCTCGTATACAAAACACATTTACTCCATCCCAGTAGTCCCAGAAAGCCTTAATCCATTTCAGCATTCTCTTTAAAATCTAAATCCAAAATCTCAAACATGAATTTGCTAAAGTGCTACCTAGGCCACAGTAGCCTGTCTTTCTTCTTATTGTTTATTTGAATATGGATCTTCTTATTAAAATGTCCATTGCCGTAGGCAGGACTAAATTGCCGGCATGGTCATATTCTTACCACTGAATGTGGATATGACTGAGATTTTGCTACACTGATAATCTATTAGCCTGCTTTTTGCATTTAGTAATTTGAAACTATTACCACATAAGTATTTTAACACATACATTCTGCAATTTTGGTAGTTTATAATTTATTTTTTAATCTTTTATCAAATCTCCTACTTTTTTTGTTTTAAATAACTCATTATGAACATCTTCAACTATAAGGCTTTTCTAAGTTTCCTACTTTTTAAAGTATATAAAACTGTTCCTATAAAGTACTCATTACTGTATCTAAATTGCTCTGGGATAGGAAACCTGCTCATTAAATATGTTAGATGAAAATCTAAATGAAGTTAACAGGCTCTGAAGAAAGTTAAATCCATAGACATTGTGACATTTTGGCATTGCAAAACCTTTTGTGTTTTTTTTCCTGTTTTCAGAATGGCCCAGGTGGTGGGTGTGGCACAATAAATACCTTCCAAAAACTATGCCACCAAATTGCTCTAGGCTTCATTGAAAAGCAAAGGACATTTTGTTGCTTCGATTGTTAATATAGTTAAGAAGCCTAGACATAAAGTAAAACCTTATTCATGGAAATTATCATCATGAGGTCATAATTTATAGCATTATGCCAGGCAAGAATGTATTCAGTTCCAAGAAATAGATCTATAATGGAAATAAGATATGTAAGCCTTTTAAAAACTTAGATCTTCTAAAAATACATATTTAGTTATTAGAGTATCTTTGTTAAAAATGTTGTCTCTGAGCAATACTCTATGAGGATAGTTTGTATTATTCTTTATATTTGAAAGCGATCTGATTACATTTCCCTTAAATATTAAAAATGCTGAACTCTAATTCATTTACATGATTCTCAAGTGTTTGAACTACTGAATTTCTATAAATTAGCTTGACAGAAGTACTGTATCATTCAGAAGCACTTTTAACAAAGCTGAAGATAATACAGAAAAGAGAAAATTAAATTTTATCCCTGGATAATTAAGATTAAGTGTAATAATTTCCAGAATTATTATTTTGCATAGTCCAGTTAAAATCCCAAGATACTTATATTTCTGTTTTTACCTGAGGTAGATATTAAAATAACAAACATCTTTTATAAACTGTAGTCATATACTTCACTTTATATCTGGTAATCTTCATTTCTTTTTATCTCTTTCATGATTTGTTACAACAGAAAGGTGGGTACTAGTTTCCTAGTAAAATTTGTATTTTGGAGTCAAGTTTAATGTTTGGTAGTCATGTAGTTGGTTTTTTTCTTCACGCATGCCTGCTTTTTTTTTAAGGAAATGAGAGAGGTGCCAAACTACCAATAGATAGACTGTAATTTCTGAGGCAACCTAAGTCAATTGTGCTTCCAAGTTTGAAGTATGCTTATACTTCACCATCTACAGTCTGGCTGTTGTCTGTAGATTATTCGCTCGCTGAAGGAAAGCGCTGTACATCTAACTCACTTGTGTGCAGATGGCCCTCATTTCAGAAGCAAGCTGTGTTCCAAGTCATTTTTAAGCCAAGCCTCACATACTTGTAGGCCCCACCTTATGCATGGTGGCCATTCACCTCATATGGCAAGTATTTCTGTGCACGTAAACCTCTGTGTGATTCTGACTTAGGCTGCCCTACCTAAAATGGTTCTCAGGTCCTCTTCTGTCTACTGCAGACTTATGATGACCTCTCCTTGAAACTTCCTCTGGCATCCCAGGTGGTCTGATCTGTCCCTCTCCCTGTCTCATACCTTACACAGTATGTATTATAATGAGGCATATCAGAATTATTACAGATTGAAGAAGAAAAACACACAGTTAATAGCTTCTTAAGAAAATTGTGTCTTCCCTTTTTGAATCAGAATCTAGCTTAGAGAAGGTGTTGAAGTCATGTTTATTAAGTAAATTTCTGAAAGAATTAAAAGGTCAGTTGTTTCAAACTCAGACAGTCTTCTTCTATTTTCCCATAGAGATATAGAAAGAGTCAGCACCCCCAGTCTAACTTACAAGTGACTCTTTAATCAACAATACAATTAAAATAGAAATCCAGTAGCCACATTCTTTTTAAACTGTGCGTTATGAACTGGGTAACAGTGTTTATATACAAAATTTATTCAAAATATCAGTGGAGGATACCAAGACTCTTCTTCCTTAAAAGGGAATGTTGGCTTCTGAGAGGTGAAAGGAATGTCTTTCAGGTCTTAAAGCTTGGTTATGGGTCCTGTGTGGTCTGCATCCCAAAATCTAGAAAGAAAGCAATGTCAACCATCTTTCTATCACTGCGATAAAATATTGGAGATAAATAGCTTATGAAAAGGAAAAGGCTTTTATGGCTTATGGTTTTAGTTCATGGTTGTTTGGTTCTTTTGCTTTTGGCCCTGTGGCAAAACAGTAAATCACAGCGGAAGCATGTGGGGGAGGGAAGGGTTCTCCTGGCAGTTGGAGATAAAGACAGGAGAGAAGGAGCTGGAGACCCAACATTCCTTTCAAGGGTGCAGGCTGCGCCCCAGTGATCTGCTACCTCCTAACAGGCCCCATCTCTTGAAAGTTCCTCCATCTCTCAATAATTTCACAGACTAGTGACAAAGTTTTGAATACATGGGCTTTGGAGGAACACTTATCCAAACTATAGCAGCTGGTTATAGGTTCCTGGGCATAGAAGAGCCAGAACTCTAATCTCTTTACCTTCTCCATATTACCATCCCTGCCCATGGCAAAAAATTTAACAAGAGTAATCCTTATGCACCACATTTGCATAGATACAAGACAGAAAAGATGTACCGATGGAAAACATCACTGTCCGTGAATAGCCCTCATATCATTTTAGAAGGAGGAGTGATTCTCAGATCATCCACTTGGATGCAGCAGTTGAAGAGGACAGCAGGTGAAGTGGCCACTACTTAAGGCCAAAGAACAGTGATGTGGAGATGAATCACCCATCTGTGTGAAATAATGTTAAAGGATGCGCCAGCAACACTTATGGTAGAGACCAGAAGGCCAAAAGTTCATGAGTGTGGTTTTTATATACCTTAAGAACTGTGATGTGACACTTGCCTTTTGTTTTGTTTTGAACTGCCCAGCTCTGCCACATGCCAGAAAATAAATTTAGATGGAGACAGATTTTAGATCAATTTAAGGGAGAACTTTATATAATAAAAGTTTGCTGTCTAGAGAAGAGCTGCATTTTACTAAGATCTTTAAGACATGAACTCAGTGACTTTTTGGCCAGTATGTTATGGAAGGAATGTGAGACATTAAAAATTAGACTTAACAAACGACCAGGGTTTCTTCTAACCCTGAAGTTCTATCATTTGATATGATGTTTTATGTATTTTCCCATCTGACCAAAAAATATCCCAGGTAATTCTTTGCCAGGGAAGCACGCTTGGGAAACATAAAGTTTCCCATCTTTAATCACCATGTCCCACGAAAACAGGCAGGCCCTCGTGTAGAGTCGGGTGATAGAGGAGGACGCCTTCGCAGATGCTGTCCCTCCTCTCGCATCGGACTGCTGCTCATCGTTTCTACGTCTTCTATTTGCCTTCGGCTCAGAACACCTGTGACTCTTTCACTGCACTTTTCTGAATTCAGTACGATGCCTGACCTGGGGAGAGGAAAAGAAGTTGCCAAGAATTCTGCACTAAAGTCCAGAACTGGAAGCTGGCTGGGAGAGGAGCGGGAAAGGGGCCCCTGGACTGAGGAACAATACGAATAAAGACCTAAAAGCCAGAGGGAGAGAGTCATTCTTGGGGAAATGCCCTTGCATGGCTGGGAGGTAGTATCCAAAAGAGAAAACAGAGACAGATGAGGCCCTGGCACGTAATGAGTGTTCAGTAAATGTTACAGAACATTTGAATGCGACCGGAGAGAGAAGATGTACCATGAAATCTCCTTCTTAAAGTCCAGTTAGGGGTTGCTGTGAGAGGTTCTGAGAGCCATGTGCATACCAAATGATTTATAGTTTATAAAATACACACATTACTTTCCTCCCAAACAATGTGAGGATTTAAAAAACTGAAAAGGATTACAAACTTATGGTAGCTTTCTATCGGATTTTTAGGCAAAATATATTAAAATTACATGTATTCTCCTACAAATAACTGAGAATATATTTTACATTAAATGAGAGTTGAAAGGCTGAAATTTGCTAATCTGGAATATATACTTGTCTCTTAACATTCTTTTCCCTTGGAGGCACGTTCCTATTCCCCAACCAGACACCATTTATCAATTTTGTTTAAGTATCATTTGCTTAATGTACCAGTTCCCTTTTTATGCCTCCGTGGCGGGCCAGGCAGAGCCTTCTTGTGCTGGATTCTCCAGTACTTCAGACCCACTCTACCTTCATTGGTATCTTTTTTTGCAATCCCCAGGCGTTTACTCCTGCTAATTCAGGGAAATGACTTGGAAACCATCATTGCCCATTCTACCTACTGTCCCACTTCTCTGTATCCATTGGTGGCAAAACCTGTCAAATATATTCCATCCTTTCGATTTCCATTTCCGTTCCTCCTTTTCTTCATCTTATCCCAGTGATGCTTTCATCGCTACCATTCCACCGGAACTGTCTCTGTCTAGCTCAGCACTGATCTGCACATTATGAAACCAGACCAACTTTCCATGTGCCTGTTCATGACCTCACAGGTTGGCCAATGCATCTTCCTTGGAATCTTTGTGTACTTCTCTTCCAGAGCAAAACATCCTCTTGGTTTTCTTCCCATTTCTCTGACTGCTATTTCTAAGATTCCTTTGCTTATTCTTCCTCTTATCATGGCTCAAAACATAGATTGTGTCTCTACTCAGTCTATGTTCATGCCCTTGGAGTGTCATCCAGCTTCACTGCTTTAAATAGGATTGATGTCCTGAGACTCCTAAAATTTAACTCTGCTCTGGACTTCTTCCCTCAACTCCAGACTTGTACATCCAACTGCTTACCTACGGCTCCACTTGGATGTCTAAAAGGAACCCCACTGAGACGGATCCTGATTTTCTCCCTGTGTCAGTTTGTGGCTACTCCACTCTTCTAGTTACTTAGGCTGAATGCCACTGAGTTATCTTTGACTCTTTTCAGCCAGACCTAAATCAGATACTAATACTACTGGCTCTGCGATCAAACTGGACCTTAACTCACCACACTTGCTTATACCACTACCTAAGCCAACAACACGTAAGTCAACATTACCTTTCCCGGGAGGCATTACCCCCTAACTGGTTTCCACTCCCAGCTTGACCCTAATGTTTGTTCTCAGTGAAGCAGCCAGAGTATAATAGAGTGGCGTAGTCTAAATTGGCTCTCCTTTTCACTTAAAGTAAAAACCAGAGTCAGAGCCATGGCAGTAGGCCCTCCAGGGGCCCATTCACCACTACTCCCAGCCTCGCCACACCTCCTGTGTGCTTCTGAGCTCATTCTGTTCTAGACACCGGCCTTCTTGCTCTTCAGAGATCCCTAGTTCATTCACACTTGCTGTCCAGTCTATGTGCTCTGCTTTTCCTCCTAGACATCCACATAGTTTGTCCCCTGCCAGTTCAAATCTTCCCACAGTGGCACCATCTCTGACAGGTCGCCATTTTGGTAAGGCCTTCCCTGAGTACCGTATTTCAGTTGCAGCTTCCCACCATGGCTTGCCTTTCTCCTTGCTTTATAGTTCCTTGCTTCATATTTCTCATTTAGCACTTCTGCATAATTTATGGATTGCCTTGTTTTTCCATGAGAATATCATGTTTGTCCTTCCCTCCACTAAGGTGTATACAGAAACGTGCAAGGGCCTAGTTAAAATTCCGTATTTCTTGATGAGTAAGTAAAGTAGATGGAATGGATATCTATATTTAGATCTCTAGAGACTGACTCACTCATATTCCTTCTGTTTCGATTCCAAATCATTCTGACAAATAGAGCACTTGGGTCACCAAACCTGTCTGTCTTTCTGAATATACACGACAGCAGTGGCATTATTATCCTAATGTTTTCTGGCATCTTTATTCACAGAAATATCATCTTGCTCAAGCAAACAGTAGTGATAGAAAGGTCGATTACAAAATGTACTGCTGTCACAACAAAAAAAACCCCACTTTCCTATTTCAGTACGTTGATATTTGTATTTAATAATAGAATATATTTTCATCACTTCTGGGGGATTTTAGGAGCATTCAGGGTACACTAGAGGCAGATCTTTCTGTATACTTGGGTCATAGTAGTGAATAAGGAAGATTCACCTTTTTGCCCCCACGGAGTTTAAAAGAATTGTGAAGAGAGCAAATAAAGACAATTGCAAAATGGGAAAACTACTGTGAAGAAAAACAAGGGGCAATGAAAGAGAAAAACAGCCCTCTGTAGTTGTATTAAAAGAGACAGCGAGAGAAACCGTCAATCCACACGGGCGGAGCAGTCGGCAGCAGGCAGTGCCAGGGACAGTCCTGCAGGTAGGAAGCAGCACACTCAGATTCTCTCTGCAAAACAACTTCTGCACTTGAGAGTGAGGAAGGTTTCTGTGGCCCCGTGAGAGCAAGAGCAGGGTGCCACAGGGCACAGATTTGACTTTATTTCAGAAAGGATGTGCGGCTCTTGAAGTCTTCTAAGAATGGGAATGACGTGCTGTGATGAGTGTTTGGAATCTGTACCCTGGGCAGCGCGTGGGACATGACGGTGTGAGGCGGGAGGGGCTGGAGAAGACCAGTCCAGGGGACAAGTGTGTGGGCATCTGGAGGAAGGGCAGCGGGAGCCGATGAGTGGCAAGGTGGGCGGAGGACAGTGGACTCATCTCGCAGGAACAGGCTTTGCTGAGGGATTCATGTGGAGGACGAAAGAGGGGAGGACTCCTCAAGGTGACTCCCGCAGCACTGGCACGCGCAGCCACGGGGCGTCACGTAGCGATGCCACGTAGTAATGTAAGGAAGTCTGGAAGGAAAGCGTGTCAGCAGGAGAAGCGTGTGGGGACGGGAGTTGAGTCTGAAATGTGTACATCGTCAGTATCTGGGAGGCCTCCGTCCAAGCGGAGATGTCAGCGAGGCAGCGGGCAACAGCAGCTGAAAATAGAGGTAGCGCAAAGGTAGGAAACTGAACAGTGTCTTCTGTTCTAGATGCTGAGTACTGAGCCAGGGCCTTCGCACTGAACGGTATCTCCATCCTTTCTCTTTTTCTAAGACAAGACCTGCGTATATTGTCCAGGCTGGGTTTTGAACTTGCAACACACCTGCCTCAGCCTCCCATTGTATCAGGGTTGTGAGCGTGAAACCCCAAGCCTGGCTTTAGATGTTTTGACCTTGCAAGGGAAGTAACCTGTTTAACAGACTCCAAAGTTCAGTGTTACCAGTGGCTTATCTCAAATCACAGCGGAAGTGTCAGGGACAAGACTGGAGTCCCAGTTTGCCTGGTTTCAAAATGTGTCCTCGGTTCCCAGTAAGACTGACAACTGTTTTCATTTGATTAACATTTAACTGAACTAGAAATGGCTAAATGAACATTCAACTAGCATTTTTAGAATATTTAAGGATATGCCAGTATATTATTTATTTTAAATAGCAGCCTTTAAAAATAATTATCTGTGGATGATTCACAACCAAGTTTGTCTTCAGACGACTCATCCTTCAACTCTGCATTCCCGGTCTTCTATTAAACATTTCAAGTCAGGTGCCATGATAGTAACAGATTTTCCACGCAGCTAATTTGATAATGAACTTTTCACTTTAGAATAGTTTTAGATTTATGGAAGATTTGCCAAATTTGCATAGACAATTCCCCTGTGCCT
Organism: Chinchilla lanigera; assembly: GCF_000276665.1. Taxonomy (NCBI): domain Eukaryota; kingdom Metazoa; phylum Chordata; class Mammalia; order Rodentia; family Chinchillidae; genus Chinchilla; species Chinchilla lanigera. The sequence goes on from NW_004955434.1 coordinate 20,809,049, forward strand.
CTTGCTCAGTCTCCTGTGATTCAAACATTACATTGCCATGGTACATTTGTCATGACTCAGGAACCAACAGCAATTCGTTATCAGTAATTAAATTTTCAACATTACTCATATTCACTAGTTTATCCCTAATATTCCTTCTGAGACAGAGCCACATGCAAGACACAGCATTACTTTTTTCTCCTTGCCTATGATGAATTCCCAGAGCTTTCTCGTTTTCTTATGACCTTGGCGGTTTTGAGGAGCACAAGTCATGCGTGATGTGGAATATCTGCAGGGCGGTTTGTCTGATGCTTTCCTCGTGACTAGCCTGGTATGGTGGGTTCTGGGGCAGAAAAACACTGAGGAGAAGGAAAGAAGGGACAAGGTGAAAAAAAGAATAGAAGGAAAAAATGGAAACAAAGGTTTTGCAAGTAAGGAAGGGAGGATGGGTTGGAGGGAGGGGAAGGGAATGGGGAAAAAAGAAGAATCAAGATCTATCCGGTACAGTACAAATTCCCTATGATGGATGTGATAATTATGTATATTGAAAATGTACCAATTAAATTAAAAATGCAAGAAAAAAAGAAATAAGCTCTGCATTATATCATCTCATGAGGTAGGCGCTTCATTCGTATCATTTCAAGGCCGTCTGCTACCAACTTGACTTCTCATTGGTAGTGTCAATCTTGGTCACTTGGCTGCAGTACTATTTGCTGCTTCTCCACCTTAAAGTTATTACCCTCACCCTGCCTATGAAGTATGTTTTAATTGCATACAATTTCCTTCACATGCTTCTGCAGCTTCCATGTTTCACTTGTATAGGTCTTAGCACTAATAATTTAGAGAATACTGTATATTTGCCAAGTGCTAGGCATGGAACAAAGGGATTATATCAAAATAGCCCCATATGTCATACTAATATCACCATTTTGTATGTGCAGGGAGACAACTTACCCATGATGGGCGCAGTAGTGTAACTTGCCCCTAGCTCCACAGCTGGTGACCCCAGTCAGCGGGAGCCCGTGGCCATTTCTCAGGGGCAGAACTGGTCCATCACTTTGCCCCTGCAGTGATCCCGGCAGAGCCCACGCCACTGCAGGAAGGGAAAGCTGAAGGGTGGGATGACTTTGTCCTTCTCCTGATGACCTTCTCCTTGGTTTTGAGGAAGTATGTAGCTTTTGGCTATCTCTTTCCTTCCTTTTAGCATTTATTGGTCATGACCTCATTGCTAGAAACTCAAGTGAAAGGACGTCTAGGTGATATGGTAGCTTTGCCAGCTTACTATCTTTGGACAAGTCCAGGATCTTCGATTCTTATCTCCTCCGATTCTAGTGGAAATCAGTTTTCAAGCCCCAGGATGATTGTTGCTTTACAGTTCATATTCTAAATAATCAGTAACCTCAGCAAAAATCTGTGAGCAGTGTTTTGACTATGCCACTGATGCTGTTGTGTCTAGCTGTATCTGTGCATTTCAGACTCCAGCATCCAGTTGGAGATAATCTGGATGAAAAAGCTCCTATTGTTTGCATCAAATGGCATTCCATCCCAGGAAGTGCATGGACCTCCTCCCGTTTATTGTGAGGAGGACAGACAATGCACACCACCACTTTTCATCAAAGCAGATGAAAAATTCTATCCAGTTGTTACTTTTAGGTTTCTAAAAGAGATAAGAAGGTGCAAGGCTGTCTATGAAATTCAACACCTATTCATACAGCTGTGATTAGGTCTAGTACACTAATTTATTTTATAGGCATGGAAATTATATCTTTGGTATATTTTCAGGAGACTGTAGAAAAATATACATCTTATTGATAAAACTTCTTTTGGAAAATGCAAAATGCCGCATTGTTGACATTCCAGTACTATTGTTTCCCATTATGTAATAAATGTCTTAGGATCTGGTTCAGAAAACATCCAATGCGCATCTAAAATTACTGAAACAATCACATACTGCTAAAATTTTCACTTTTTACTTCAGCATGAAAGGATGAAGTTTCACATAGATAATACTTTCTCCAGAGCCTGATTCTTTTCAGCTGCCTAAAAATATTTAGAAACATTTTTGTTTCCAAATAAAAGAAGATCGAGATAACAAAATAACGTCACATTATATTCTTTAACTTGGCATCTCACAGATTTCCAAAAAGATGTCATGTGTCAGAAGCTGCATCCAAGCTGCGCCAGGGGCAGATCATGAGCCCTTGGATGTGAGAGGGGATACCCGCCTATTCACATTCCCGGAGCTGACACCATTCGTTTGGTGTCACCGCAATACTCACGCGGAGTAACCTGGCGCGGCACATACTAGCTCAGGAGTGGCCACACAGCCTCCGTGTTTACAGATACCTCGGGGCCCGATGTGCAGAGCGAAGGGACAGTAATGTCTGCAGATATCTAGGGCTACCGTGTGCAGAATGACTTGGTTTGCTTCATGTGCGTACTTTTGGATCTATTTGCATCTACATTTTTGTCCTTATTTTCGAACTGTTCTCGTAGTCCGCGCTCTGTTGTTTACCTGAGTTGCTTCAGGTATTTCGGGGAGTGCTTTGGTACTGTTTATGTAAACGTTGTTGCTAAAGCACTTTGAGCTCTTCAGCAAAAACTCACCTTATAAATTGAATAAGCCTGCCTCACCTTCTTGCACCAAAACCTAACGGACTGCCTCTAAGATACAAATCTTTGACTTACTGCTTTTACGTTATATAAATTAAATGTGCATATGTAAGAGAGCTCCCAGTAATCAGATGACTCTGTCTTGTGGGGCCCTGCTGCAGTCGAAGAGATTTTATAATCACAGTGAACTGTTCTGTTTTGTTCTATTTTCCATAAAGCATCTGCACTTCATGGTATATCGCTTTCTTCCTTAATTAATATTTTTCATTTAAACTAAACACTGTATTTGATGCATCCTTTGGGTAAGACAAATCAAAATTTAATGTAATTGTTCTGTGAAAATTCATGCTGATCCTCCTCACCCGCTTTTATATTCTAAGCCAGCCGCACTAGCACTGTGTATAGCGTAAAGCATAGAATAGTCAGCTATTATTCACACCTTATCGCCCTCTAGTGGCCAGAATAAGGCGCTTTGGTCACCTTCCCCAGAGATCTGCTTTAGCCTGAGCACTAAAGATCGCTACAAAGACCTTTCATCCATAACTGATTTAAAATCAGAAGCAAAAGAAATATTGATAGTTATCCTCTATAGGGATAACTGACACGCTACTTTCTTTGAAAAACCTTAAATTAATAAGTTTTAAGATTGGATTTTGAAATTGGGTGATACAAATGCAGAAGGAGAATAGAGTGGGCCCGTCTCGTTCTACGGACAGTAACCCCATCTCCTACGGCTCGCAGTGAGCGAAGGCCTCAGCACCTCGGAGAGGAGGGAAGGCGCCAAGGTCTCCGTGCGGGCATCGCCTGTCTGTAGAGTGCGTTGGAAGGGGTTGAGGGATGGTAGGGGACCTCGATCTATATTTGACGTATAGTAGGCAGCAAATATTGACAGTACTCTAATATTATAGAAAGGAGAAGCAAAAAAGAAACCAAGTGGTATACCTCTTTGGTGAAGAGAAATTAGGGGAAAGAGCGCACAGCTCCTTAGTAATTGTCTTGACCAGGACAGAAATTTCTGTTGAAATGCTATTTGGAAAGAAGTTGTAATCCTTCCAAAAATGGAAGACAAGCCTGCTGTGGTAGCGCATGCCTGTAGTCCTAGCACTTGGAAGGCTGAGGCAGGAGGATCACAGTGAGTTCAAGACCAGCTCGGGCTACAAAAAAAAAAAAAGGAAGACATTTATTCCGGATCATTTTGGATTGTTTCCTGATAACTTGTTTGTGTTTGTCATATGAAATAATAAAGGAATACTTTCTTTTTCTTTTTTTTGCATTGGGGGTTGTTTTTACTTCACTGAACTTTTAAAAATCCCAGTAGAGAATGTCAGGTGGGAATAAAGCTCACATCTCAGTTAGACTGTGTTTCTGTCATTTTGTTACGCAGAGGACCCAAGCATTTACAGTAGCGTTGGTGAGTGCCATTTTAAACCCTGGTGGAGTAAGTGGTAACCCCACAAGTAGGGTTTAAGAGAACCCAAAAATGCCTGCTTATTCTACTGTCTCCTCAGTTAGGAGTTATTTTCACCAGAGACGTTCCCAGAATTTGTGTCCTTTGGGCTGTATTAAAATGCAATTACATTAGTGAGCATTATGACCATCATTTATAGTAAAGTGTTAGTGATTTTTCCAGTTCACTTGTTTCTAAAAGATGAGCGTGGGACTGGGAGTGGCACAAAAGGAAAACAGAGATGAAGAGAGATAGACTTCATGATTCCAAATTCAGAGCGAGCTGTGAAGGGTCGGAATGAACGTGTGTAAACTTTTCTGCAATTACCTGAGGAAGTGTTGCAAATCATTTCTCTTACGCTTTATAGGGCAGCTACTAATATTTTTACTATGAGTGAATTTTGTTCTTTTTAAAGTGAGAAGTAAGGGTGTTTTATTGTTTTTGCGAGGGGACTATGTTCCGAGGGAAGCTGAGTAGGAGTCTTCATTCTAACAGGTTTCAATTAAGCAGGGTCTGAAACACTTTAAACCTCAAGTTTGCATTTTCACCCTTTTCACATAGGAGCTGTACAGCAGCTTTTAGCATGAAAATGTGAATAGTAATTGACCTTAAAATAAGCTGGCAAAGGGGCTGGGGATTTAGCTCAGCGGCAAAGCGCCTGCCTGGCAAGCGCAAGGTCGTGAGTTTGGTTCCCGGTACCGGAGAAAAACCAAAAAAATTAAAAATTAATAATAAAAAAAAAAAAAGCTGGCAAAGTAAACACAGTGTTGAAGGATAGCCTGTGGACATGTTCAGTGAACATTTAACCTTTCTTCACTCTAAGTGATTGTTTAATATTACACTGCAGATATCTGCAGTATTTCAATAGCCTGCATATTCTGAAAAAAGTCCAGTAAAATAAGCTAGCTTTTCCCCATACTTGGGTCCTAGGTCGTGCATGCCTGCTTTCGCCAGATGGCCTCTCGCCTCAGTGGTCGATCAGAGGACGTGAGTCTAATCAGGCTTTTGCACTGGTGCCTTGGGGCCTGAGCCAGACTGTGTGGCCAGAACTTTGTATGACCAGGGTAAGGCCATGAACAGCAGATTTCCAGTGGCCCTTAATAAATATTTTGCCTATTAAAGTTTCTGCATCTAAAGAATGATGCAAGAAAACGGATACTTTTTTATCCCTTCCTGTCCACCAGGTGCCGTGACGGAAGGTATAGTTCACTCCCCTTAGGAGTTAGGGTGGGGGCCATGAGCCAGGCCTTTGGATGCAGACAGGCTTGAGCTAGAATTTGCACTTCCCAACTCACACAGTGGTAGGTAATAAATTCATTAGCTGGAGTTGCTAAATATTCCTGTGTCTTTATTCTTCTCCTTCTTCATCATGACCTCACAAACTTCCTCTTCTGACCTTTCTGTGCCTCACCCTACCTTTACCCCTGAACACATTGTCCTAAGCATCTGAGTCTGGCTTCATCAGTGCTGCTGTGTCTAATACTACTGTGTCAGTCTTGCCCATTATAGCGTGGACTATTTTCCAGCCTAAAAAAGTCAAAATACTGTACTTGTACCTTGGTTCTTGAACAGATTTCTTGTATACATTTAAGTTTTATTCCATGAAAACATGTAACTAATCAAGCTAAGAAAACACGAGAGAAGAGTCAAATAAAAAGAAATGTGAAAGTGAAGAAATTAATAGGTATCTCAGAAACACAAAGGATCGTAAAGACTTATGAACAACTATAAGCCAAAAAGCAGGATGACCTGGAGGAAATAAATAAATACCTAGAAAACTACAACTTAATGAGATTGAACAAGGAAGAAATAGTAGGCTTTAACAGATCAGTAACAAATGAAGTGACTACAAAAGTAGCAAAAATCTCAAGGACAGATGGCTTCAGAGCTGAACTCTACCAAACATTTTAAACACTTTTCATGTGACCAGAATTAGCTTAATATCTAGCGAAACAAAGACATCATAAGAATAGAAAACTATAGGTAACTTCTTTGATGAACATTAATATAAAAAACTCAATAAAACATTACCAAACCAAGGTCAGGAGCACATCAAATGATATGCATCATGACTAGTGGGATTCATACGTGACACAACTGGCTTAGTATGTGTAAATCAGTTGATGTAAAATATCAAATGAAAGATTGAAACCACATGATCAACTGACACAGAAAAAGCATATGACAAAGTTCAAATAAAGGCATTGGAGATTAATGCAAAAACTGAATCCAGAATTGGAATTACAGGGATGAACTATAACCATGCAGTCCTTGGGTGCCCTCACTGAGAAGTACAGGTAGGGAAGTAATAGAAAAAGGCATCCTCAGCCTCAGCCTCTGCCTCTGCCTCTGCATTTGTGTAATAATTTATTCCAGAATTGGTATAGTAACTACATAAGAGCCTCAATCCAGTTTTGAAAGCAAAGAAGCAAACTAGATCCAGAGTACTGGTTCCCAAGTCTCAGACTCCTGAGTACTACAATACTTTCCATCTTGCTGGAAAAGGTATCAGTAACTGATAGCGTGATGCATTTAGGACAACATAGAACAAAGGGTATTTAGAAGGGAACTTGGCCACATTTTTAGCTGATTTGTTGAATTTTAAGGGAAAGATTTATCTTTTTGCTTAAGTTACTCATTTGGTTGCACACATTTATATATCGGTCCGATCTAGAGAAAATAAATCTTGTTAAAGGAAATTTTTAAAGCCCAAACCTTCATTTTTCTACACCAATACTCCTACCTTCCTGCCACCCTCTCTCAGGCAGGGAGTGTGAGCTGGAACCTGCATAGACACAGATCACCTCTGTTTCGTTCTCCACAGAATCTGCAGGACCCAGAGAGGGTCTTCCATGAGACAGTACAGCTTGCATTTCACTTTTTTCCAGTGAAAGAATAAAATTAACAAAAATCAAATGAACCTGGTCTAACATTTCCAGTCAAATCACATTTGAGCAACAGTGAAATTTACTACTCTACATTTTAAACTTTTAGTCAAACCTCTGCATGCAAAATTTCATTTCTTTGATGTCCTTTGCAGATGCCATCATTTCTAATTTTATTTTTGATCTCTGTTGAAAGGCTTAAATCTTTGTAGACAAATTAGCAGAGACTTGTTCTGAAAAGAATGGCAAATTGTTGCTATTACCATAAATTAAAGTATATTTTGCTCCTGTGTCCCTCTACTGGTTGTTGTGGATAAATTAGACACAGATTAGACACAGATTCTGCCCTTGGGGAAGCTGTAAACAATCAGGACTTTTATTTTTCTTAATAACCATGTCCCCCTATAGCCATCTGGTGTACATTTAAAGTAATGCAATTTCTACTCTCGCTTGATGATACTGATATTATGCAGCAAATACTGCCATTTTGAAGAATAATTGGGCTAATTTCTGTGTGTAATCCAACAGTGATTTAATCTTTCATTGTATATGAACCACAATAAATTCTGAATTAGTTTTGTTTTTGTAAAAGTCATAGAAAAAGGGCATGCTGAAAGACCAATGTGCATTACTCTCTGGAAACTAAAGATGAGTTTTTCAAACTGTTCATATATTATGTTGAGGTTAGAGCACCCAAATAAGAAGGACATGAGAACATTCACAATACATATTCTATCTAAATAGGGTAGTAATAATAAGCATTTGTTGAGAACATGTCAGACAGGTGGTATCAAAAAGACTTTACACATATTTTCTTATTTAATTCTTACAACGGCATTTTAGGTCTACATTATTTTTCCCCTTTCAGATGTGAGAATAATGAATTGAAGAGAAGTTAAATTACTAAGCTATGGTCTGACAGCTGCAAAATGACATGACTGTGATGCAGACTAAGATCCCTCCACTGTCCTTCCATAACCTTTAATACGTGAACCCTGGTGGGAATGCACACACATACACGCGTGTCGACACACACCTCTCATCACCAATGCAGCAACCACGTCAGAACAAACACATACTGCCCTCAAAAGATGGGTAATTCAGTAGACCCAGTGTAATGTGAACAGAAGAGACCCTGGTAACTACAAGACAGAATTTTTTAAAGTTTGGATCAAGAAACCTTGTGAATTCACAAATATTCTATGGAATTTACCTGTACATGTGTTCTTCCTGGGTAGAAAAACCAATGGATTAAATTAAATTAATTATCAGAGGCCTGATAATTAGATTAATCAGACAACAAAATGGCCATGAACTACTAGACTAATAAGAGTGTTACAGGCGTGAGACAGCATTTCATTCACAAGTTATAGAAGACTGTGTCTATTAATCCTACATTCTAATACCAACAGTGACCAGTAACGGCAAGCACAGACTATCTACCTAAAGTATCCGCTTCCGGTGATCATGAAACTTGCAAAGGTATTTTAATGAGAAGTGGGGAACGTTTATCATAACTGTACACATTTTGAAGACGTGGGAACAGCAAGCTATCTATACCCTTGTTTATCCATTTTTCCAATCATTTTTCACTCATTTGTTCAGCAAGTACATATCAATAGTCAGCATTCTAGGCATTTGGAACACAGCAGTGGCCTGAGCCGTCCCATTTTCGCGGCATTATCCTTGCAAGAGAGGTCAGGTAGAGGACTATATCTACCACCGCTTTGGCAGAAAGAGCTACAAAGGACATTGAATGAGTGAAGCTCAGGGAGTGGCAGAAAACGCTGACCTAGTACGGTGGTCAGGAGGGTCTCGGACGAGGTCACTCGAGAAGGCCTGAAGAGGGGGACTGGGAGCCCCGTGGATAAAGAGGCTGTGGTGGGAACCGTGGCTGGAGCGAGGAGCCCCTGAGACATCAGGTGAGGGCGTGGTAGGATGAAGAGCAAGGCACCGATGTCGGCCCTGGGGGGCCTTGTACATCCTCTGATGGAGCGTTCTGTGCAAACAGATGAGTTGATCTGTCAGCCTGGGGGGCAATTTTATTTTCCTCTTCCATGGATTAGGGAAGATATTCCAATGCTAATTTTCTTATGTGTGGGACATTTAAATTTTTTCTCACTCATATTCTGGCTGAGGATATTTTGGTTACCAAGAAATAGCTCATATTTCAGCCTCAGTGCAATTCATTTATAAATGATGGTATATTTTTAAAAACTCACTAAATCCCACGGTAATTTCAGTGTTTTCAAAAGTCGTAAAACTGCAAGCATGCTCACTGCTCACCAGATGGCAGCACAACAGCTGGGAGAGGAGGCTTCCCGTGTCCCTCGCCCCCTCTTTCCAAGGACAGCACCAGGCAGTCATGGATGCTGGACCATGGACTGTGCAGTGTGTGAAACTCTTACCTTCCCACATTGCTATTCTGGGATCTTCACCGAGACCTGGAGCCCCATGTTAAATTTAACCCATTCAGGAAGCTGTCATGGAGAAGCTTCCAAGACACTGCACTGTCTTCTAAACTCAGAAATGCTAAGCTTGAATACTAAGTGTGGCTTGATACCTGGTGCTGGCAACCTTTATTGTAAAAAAAAAAAAAAAGGTATCAATGATGGATAAACTCTTAAACAAAAAAACAAACAAAAAAATCAAGGGTAAGGAGATGAATCAGCAATACATATAAAAACCATCATGGAGACTTTGGAGTTTCTACAGGGCTTGGATTCTCAACACTCTGTTAGGTAATTGAGCATCAGCACTTCTACCATCAGGGGCCTCACGGATTGTTTTTACTTGTGTGCCTGTCGCTTCAAAGGGATTCATATTCTCTTCCTTCATCCTAGGCTCCCCCACCTCCAACTGAGAAATAGATAGGGTTCGTCAAGAATGCTGTGTGTGTGTATTTTTTTTTTTTTTTTGGTTTTTCTCCAGTACCAGGAATTGAACTCAAGACCTTGCACTTGCCAGGCAGGCGCTGTGCCGCTGAGCTAAATCCCCAGCCCTGTGTGTGTGTATTTTTAGGACATCATTACATAATTTTTTAAACAAAGCACTATTTGGTCCAGTCAGGAAAATTATGGTGTGTCACATTTATGTAGACTATGAGAGTCTAGCAATTTAAATCGTCAGTTATTTGATAGATTTCAGTATAGGCTGAGATAATTTCAATGCAAACTGTGGAGAGGAATGTTGGGTGTTGCGTAGATGAAATTCTTGGCCTGGAGAGCCTGTCATGGCAGGGAGCCTTGTTCTGCCTCTTCCCACCTCAGATCTGGAACCAGGAAGCCAACCCAGATGTTGCCTCATTAATCCTGAGGTGAATTGTTAGTGCAAAGTGGAAATGATCCTGGGTAAGTAGGATGTTATAAAAATATTCCCATTTGCTCACATCACCAGTGCACTCTGGATGTGCCCGGTGAAAGCTCACGGCTTGTAAATGCATTTCAGTGCTCTGAGTTCCAGCTTATTCCCCATAGAAAGTTATCCTTTTTGTCAATATACGCCTTCTGAATTTGATATAAAGCACTTCAAATATGTAGAATACAGATAGAGATATTTCTAACACCTTTGTGCCCATCCCCAGATTTAACAAAGCTCAGCATTTTCTATATTTGCCCTAAGGTCCTTTTTATTAGATCAAGGCATCAAGAAAAAGAAATGAGGCTATTTTGGCCTTCTCTATTGGTACATGCCTAGTTAGGAGCTTTTATATTTTGTGGAAATTCCAGCGCTAAGTTGCTGTAACTCAAGAGTAATCATACATTATGTTTCTCGAAAACTCTAAGAACACATAGGTCTCAAGGATTCTCATGTTACTCTAAACCAAAAGCCAAAACCAAAGTACATGTTAAAGAAACTATTGAAATGAATTGTTTTTTGGAAGGAATAATTCATGGCAGAGACATTGGCCTGGATTCAGTTATTAACTAGCACGTGATACATGGACAGGGCAGGATTCTGTGAGAGGCAATCTCTGACTCGTTTGGAATCCCTGATGTATTCCCTGATGGAATTCTATGTTATAGGATAACAAAAACATACTTACAAACAAAATGGCACACCAATATTACCTGTACTACATATACGCTATCTAATCTCCTGTCCCTTTTCATGTAATTGTGAATTATTCATGAAGAAGAAAAAGGCTTCCAGTTGTCTTAGTTACTTTTCTCTTGTTTCTGGGACAAAATATCCAACACCCAAAATTAAAGAGGAAAGATTTATTTAGCTTGCAGTTTGTAGAGGTTTCAGTCCATACTCGACTGGTTCCAAGGCAGGGTGACATGGCACAGGGCAACAGCTCATGGCGTTGGAAGACAGCAAAAGTGACAAGAGCAAAAGGGGGAGCAAGCCTCTTTCTGTCGCTTCTATTGTATCCAGTCTACGGGGATTAGGGCAGCGCCAACCCAATCTGTGGACTGAGCCAGCAACCACCCACCCTTAATCCCAGCACCCTTAATCTCCACATTGCACACTCTAGATTTAGCCACCTCTGAAAAAGCCCTATGACTGCATGAAGCTTTGGAGGGGGGACATCCAGACATAAATCATCACACCAGGTTAGTCTATATTTCTTACAGTTCTGGTTACTATTGTCGGCCGACAGATATTCTTACTCTGTCATCAGTGCATTTGGACTTGCTCACAAAAGCTGGCTGTCCAACCATTTTGTGCAGTTAGTCTATGAGGTCCGTAGCACCTCCTAATATTCTCTATAATTAGAGATATCTATTTATACCATCAAATAGTATAAATACCCAGCATTTGGTCTGTTTAACTATAAAAATACATGAGGAAATGCATGATGCGTTTTCCTCACTTCTTTGGGAGGGCTGTCGGGAGAGCTGCACCGAGGGCTGTGGTTCCCTCAGCAGCACTTGGGAGTAAACAGGTGGGGGGCTTGGTTGTCCAGCTGCCTGGTGAGAGTCTAAAGAAGGGAAGCAGAGGAAAAGACTGTCCTTTTCTAGGAAAAAAGCAATCACCAATTTTAGAAATTATCCTCTGAGGCCTCAAAACTTGGATTCTCCCCCTCCCATAAGAGGTTCCTAATCCACAGAGTGGTCCCCAGCATCTGAGGAAGCCTGAATCCATGCCATGGATACCAGGGTTCCCCGGACAGCTCTCTCCGGCAGAGAAAACCAGACGTAATCCCAGACCTTGCTCACGAGACAGGGACTTCTTGTCTGTGGACACGCTGAGAAGGAGGGTGGTGGTCTCCATGCACCCCATGGTGCTAATAGATTGAAAATTAATTCCCTGCCACACAGCAGGGGAAAAGCTATGAGTCCCCTGTCACTGGCTGGTTTTTCACTGTGTGAGTCTTTACGAACCCAATCTGTGTGAGTGTTGAAGGAGAGGCTAGTGACGGTTCTCAGGAAAATGTGTGACCTTGAGAATCAGCCCGTGTCCATTGGACCATAGCAGGCCTCAGTGACGTAGGACAGGTGGAAAAAAAAACAGCGGAGAAGGGTCAGAAATATGAAATGGCAGCACCAACACTTAATTCAAAATTCAATTCCGTTCCAAAACGGAAATAAAGTTTAATAATTAAAAGTGAATAAGTGACTAAGAAACTAATTACCACAGAGAACCAAATTCCTGATGTAGAAGATTAAGAAATAGAAATACCGCAAGTGGAGTGAAAGTATCAAGAAAGAGGTCAGAAGAAAGCAGGTGTGAGACGTGCAGAACACGCGGGAGGCACATTCCCCACAGTAGTGGAGTAGAACTCCTTGGGGTAAAGATGTGGGGAGGGGAGAAGAGGAGAAAAATTAATAACAGAAAAAATATGTTTCCCTAAACCGAAGACCATTTTGAGTCTCTAGACTAGAAAGGTTTATCTAGTCCCAAAAGAAGACACTTGACATTTTGAAATTTTCCAGTGACTTTCTAAACCTTGACGATAGTTTAAAAAAAATCTTATGCTCTTGCTGACAGAAAGCACAGATTACTCACAAAGGATGCATTCCTGTAGAGCGGAGAGTATCATTAAGTGCTTTCCTTTAAAAATTATCTTTAAGTTGAATCTATTTTATACTAGACCATCAACTGGGTGTTTGTTTCTGTGGTAGCACAGGGCTGAATAAAACTTATTCAAGTCTCACCGAGAGGACAAGGGTATAGGAAGAGCCAAGAAAAGGAGAAAAGAAGAAGTGTGAGGAAACTTGCCTTACCTAATATTAAAAGTTTATAAAGCTACTGGGAACCAAACAAAACAGAGCTGGGCCAGGCACAGAGATGGTACTGCATCGCAGGGACTGTCCAGAAATAGATGCGAACGTGTGTAAGGAATTAACGTTTGACAAAGACGACATTTCATTTCAGTGAGAAAGCTTGGTTTGGCTAGGTGCAAATGTGTAGGACTGCTAACATAATGACTCTCCCACGTAGGAGAAAACAAAGCTTAATGCCCATACACATTACAAAATGAATTCCAGGTCAACTAAAGATATAAGTATAAATTATGAAATAATAAAGTACATTGAGGGGCTGGGGATTTAGCTCAGTGGCGCAGAGCCTGCCTGGCAAGCACAAGGTCGTGAGTTCAATTCCTGCTACCAGAAGGAAAAAAAAAAAAAAAAAGAGTACGTTGAAATTTTTACTAGCAAGCCAGGAAATCCAGAAGGCAAAAGAAAAAGCATATATTTGACTGTGTAATTTTAAAAATTTGGATAGTGTAAGACAATAGCAAAGGAAGAAAGGGGCCAGGGTTAGAGCTCAGCTGCACAATGCCTACCTGGCAAGCACAAGGTCCTGAGTTCGATTCCTGGTACCAAAAAAAAAAAAAAAAAAGAAAGGAAGGAAGAAAGAGAAAGGAAGAGAGAAAACTGAGACCACGGGGGCGAAATTGCTGTGTATATAAAGACAAAGAGCTAGTGTCCTTCATGTTTAGAGGCTATAGTTCTTTGTAAAAGACAGAGAACCCCATAGAAAAGTAGGCAGATAATATAGAAGTGAAATCCAAATAGAAATGACTATGATCAATCTCATTGAATCCTCATAAAAAGAATGCAAATTAAATAAAAATTATAGGTTTAAAAATGTATTAGCATTTAATACTCTCTTAGTTTCATAAATATTGCACTGGATATTCTATTCAGAGATAGATGACTTGAGCCTAATGTAATACATTTAATTTAATACATTAAAAATGTATTAGCAATATCTAGCAAAATTAAAATGGATGTCTGCTTTGACCACGCTGTCCAATTTGGAGAACGTTTGAAAAGTACCTTCCAGGGGCTAAACACTTACGTTACATGTGTGTAGAACTTTTGGCCTCATTGTTTTCCAGTGCTGTAAACTGGAACCAAAATGATTTTCCATCATTAAGGAATCGTTTGAATTAATTGTGGCACACCCATGGTGTGGAATATTGTGCAGCTCTTTCAAAGAATATTATATTTATACTTGGCAACTTGGGGAGCTGTCCATGATGCAATGATAAGTGAGACAACCAAGTTTCAGGACAGTATGTATGGTTTAACAAGTTTTTCACGAAATCAAAAGCTAAAGCCTCACCTGCGTCTCTGTGAGTGTGACGTTCTGTGTGAGTGTGGAGGAGGCACAGAAGCGTAGGAGTTGGAGGCTCACACAGGTCATGTCCGGAGCAAGGGAGTGAAAGGGAGGTGGAGTAGCGAGGACTTGCTTCTGTGCACATCTTTTGACAATTCTATTGATAAAAATGACTGTGTATTAGTTGAGTGATAAAACATTTAAGAAGATAAAGTAAATCAAACACACAAAGATAGAGTAAAACTTCGCTAGTCTTGTATTTCTCTTCTGAAAGTCAAGCTGAAGCATTCATTTTCTCTGTTACTATAGGAGCCATTACTGATTCCTGTCCAAATCTCCCAAACAGGGGTATCTCACAGAAGGGAAAGTGCAGTCTCAGTGATTTGAGCCGTGCGACTTGCTGCTACGTGGGCAAAGTCAGAAAGAACTTTTCATAGGTCCTCAGTGTCGTCTGCGGTTAGATCTTCAGTGTTCTCCATGGCTAGTCAGACCCTTATTTCTAGCCCAAACTACTTCTTTCTGATTTTCATTTTAGGCTGATTGTACAGGTGTAGTAAACAAACAAAGCAAACAACACTGGCTGCGAAGAACAATCCTTAGGCTTCCACAGAGGTCTCCTCTTAGTCACCCCTCTTCTGGAGTCTGGCCTTCCAGCAGAGTCTAGGGACAGGCCTGAGCTACCTGCAGTTCTTAGGTGGTGGGGTGAGGTAAGGCTGGTGGCGGGTGGTGGTGCCCTTTTCTTCTGAGGTTATGCTGATGTACAACTTTCGAACACATCGCCTTTCTTATCTTGAGACACTTGGCAAGAACTTTACGCATCAATTCATGCGCTGACCCATCTGTAACCTTTCGAAGTGCTCTGTGCA
The DNA here is from genome assembly GCF_000276665.1 of Chinchilla lanigera. Taxonomy (NCBI): domain Eukaryota; kingdom Metazoa; phylum Chordata; class Mammalia; order Rodentia; family Chinchillidae; genus Chinchilla; species Chinchilla lanigera. The sequence goes on from NW_004955434.1 coordinate 20,824,354, forward strand.
GGGTTCTACTGATGTGGGAGGTAGCGTGTTCCCAGAGTGACTAAGAGCCTGAGATCTGGAGCCAGACTCCAGGCTTAAGTCCGTTCTGAACCACACCATGAGCTGAGTAGCCTCACATTTGACCTCCTCTCTAACAGAGGGGAGACAGTAATACCTACCTCATCACTTTGTTGTGACATAATCTCTGTAAGATGCTTAAATATGGTACACTAGTCATTGTTTGAGGCCGAACATTTATTGAGAAGTAGTTGCTTTTCTTGTACTAGTGTCTTAGACAGCTGTGCACGGAGCCACTCTTGACCCTAATTAATAGACTTTGCCATAAAGAAGAAAGGAATTATGAGTGTAACATGTTACAGTAATTTTTTATAAAATGCACTTAGCCTGCATAGTGTTAGTATCTCTGTGGCAAGGAGAAAATTTGATCTGCTTTTCCGTTTTTTGATAAATTTAAATTCTGTACATTTAAATTTATTACATCATCTAGAACAAGAATTAAATTAGTCAGTTCCCCTTGTCCGTATTCTTCTTGCAACAGGGACCCGGTGTTCCAGAGCCAGCTCACTTTTACTTACTGATGGACAGGTATATATTGTTTCTGTATTCCAAGTGTATCCTTACTGTATTTGCAAGGGACTTTGCATAGATCTTCATTACAGTAATAAATAAAAATGTTTGAGTGGAAGTTTATATATCTGACTTGGATTAATTTTTTCGGTTTCATGAAACTTTATATTGTTTGAATTTCTGTTTAGATTATAATATGAACAAATCCGATACTGTGCTCTGGCACTACAACGGAGGGGGTCCTAGCCAGTTGCGGTCGCTAGGGGGCGCTGCGACATTCCTCACCCTGCAGCGGGCACGTGTGCGCGTGCACACACTCAGAAAAAAGAATGAGGCTTTGAGAGGAAAAACAGATGAAACTCTCAGCAGGTTTCACATGTCAGTGCTCAGCCTGCAGAGGCAGAAAGAAGGCTTTGTTTTGGAGGCTGCACTCCTGTGACCAAGTGCTTGTGCTGCCTTCTCCTTCTCCAAAAGCTTTGCTCTGAATCCCCAGTGCATTCAGCATTTCCTCTGTAATAAGAAATAGGCCTTTTACATTACAGGATATGTATGAATAAAGGTGTGAAATATGAACCAATCATAAATATAGCGGTTTCCTCTCTAAAGGAAATATCTAGGTTTGCAAATCCAAAGACAGGTGAAAATGAGGACTTTGTCTTTTCACGTGCTTTTATTAAATCTTATGTATTTGGATGCAATTCATCGTCCTGTCGAAATCTCCCTCCCTGCCCTCTTCCTCCCCTCCCAGGCTCTTTCCTGATCTGCAGCAGGCCCTCTGTCTGCCATCCATCTGCTCTGCTCTAGAGAAGACCAGAGATTAGAGTCTGTTCCTAAATCTGTTCATGGTCTTGTTTCTCAGATGCCATTGACTCTTGCCCCATCAAAGGGCCCCCTTTTTTATTTTTCATGTCTGGATAACAAACATTTTCTTTGGCTGTCTTCCTTGTTCCCTGTTTTAAAGTGTCCTTCCAACCAAAACATATTATTACTCTTAGATGAGATTCCACTTTTTTAAATCAAGTGATACTGTTCTTCTCTGAGCAAATTTCTGCTCTGCACTTTTAAGTTGAAAGTCCTCTTTCCCCGTTTCCATGACACCACAGATGCGACCTCAAGGTCACTTTTACTTTCATTGGTTCTCGTGCTGGAATAAGGGCACAGCGCACTATGGAGACAGGAAGGTTTCCCTGAGCACGAGGAGGCTGATGAAGACGGAAGGTGCGAGGCCGGCAGTAGGTTGGTTGTGACAAAGAGCCACTTAGTGCTGGATCTCTGGCCAGGGTTTCCAGAGATTCTTCAAAGCTAGGACGTGAACGCAAGATCGCGGGCAGGATGCAAGTTCTGATGGGTCCTCACACTGAAGGACAGAGACGCTTAGTGGGACTTGCAGGAACACACAGTGGGGCTTCCTTGTCTAAAACACTTGTAGTTGTTGGGTGGGTTTTATAAAAAAGAGACACACATAGCAGCGAGTAGAATATGGTTCTTGACTCCCTAGGAGTTAATAGGTGAGTGGGGAAGGCCAAGGAATCAGTGCTGTAGGAGGGGAGGGACAGGAGGTTTAACATCTAATTCTGGACGTTGCCAGCCTCAGGCAGTTTTACTTCTAGCCCCTGGATTGATTGTTCCCAGGGACAGATGTGCCGTGGATTGTCCTGCAGCCATGGCGCTCTGCAGCCTGGGTGCTGTGAGGGTGACAGCCCCCGTCAGGGCCGCCTATTGCCTGGGATTCTTTTTCCCAAGAAATTTCATTAAGGCACGTTCAAAGTAAAAGGCCTAGCCCCCCACGGACTCTACCCCTCTGCTGCTCATGTACCTCATCTGCCAGAGAAGTGCTGCAGCCCCACCTCAAGCTCGCTTACGCGTGCTTTGAGCTTGTAAAGTTTTATCCATTAAAAAAATTATTTCTTGATATTTCCAACTTTTTAAAATGCATCCACGGGACATACTTGATTAATGAACAGGTAGACGGTCCTCTGAGACCTAAGAAAGAAGGACACATCCAGGATTGCACAAAGTGCAATTTATTGGGGACTTAGAGGCAGAGTCAAGTCTTTAGCTACAGCTAGACTGGTAGATCCCTATCCGTGCATGCCAAGGCAGGGAAACAGGGTTCCTATGCTAAGCTAGGCAGAGGCGGGACATGGGACACCAAAATGTGATTGGCCGATCTCAAAAACGGTTAACCTGTCCCACAGCTATTAAGAAAAAGTGTAGAGTCAGTGGACAGCTCAGCACCTTCATCTGGCCGTCATAACTACTTCGTTCTTTCGGGCTGAGGACATGTGCCAAGGTCACCTGGTGGGCAAAATGGCAGCTGTGGTCGTGTCAAGTTGGAGTCCTACATGTATCATCTCTCTACTCTCTTTTTAGATACATATTTAAAGAATAGAAGTCAGGGACTCAAACAGATCTGTGAACATCCATGTTCATAGGGCACTGGTCACAATAACCGCAGTGTAAACAATCCCAGCATCCATTAACAGATGAAGAGATAAACAAAATACAGTGCATACAATGAATCATCTCACTTGGCCATTAGGAGGAATGAAACTCTGACATATGTTATGATGTGGGTGAATCTTGAAAACCTTATCCTAACCGAAGTAAGGACAAAGGACCAATACCGTGTGATTCTGAGGGCATGAGGTACTTAATAGGCAAATTCATAGAGCCTGAAAGTGCAACTGAGATTCCCAGGGTGGGACAAAAAGGGGAAGAGCAGTGAGTGTGTAACACACGAGTTTCTGCTTGGGATGATCAAATATTCCAGAAAGTGATTGTGGCAGAGGTTGCACAACATTTTGAGTGAATGTGTATGATACAACTGGAACATACAGTTGAAGTTTTGTTTTCTGTATTCACAATAAAAAAAAAAGGCAAGGAGTTCCTTTCTCAAGCACGGTGTAGGCCTGCAAAGAAGTGAAAAGGCAAGGCAGTGACCGATGCAAAATGAAGTGAGTGAGTAGCCATCTGGAGGAAGGGAAGGAGAAGGAGCTGGAGCTGGTAGAAGGACACTGGGGTGGGGCGGGGGGGGCCCAATCCAGGAGGTCTGAAGAGAGGAGGGCTGGGAAATGTGAACAACCAGCCTTTCTCTCTACAGCCCAGGGGTGCCTGTTCTCCCTTATGCTGCACACCCTTGTCTCCTGCCAACCTGTTCCAGAGGAGAAGGTTCTGCCCAGCAAAGACACAAATGTTCTTCTGGGGCCTGGGTCTCTCCATGCCACCGCTGCTGCCCCTGGACCCCTTGTCATTCCGGCCCCTCTTTCCCTAGCTCTTGGATTCCTCCAGGAGCTGCAGTTCAGTGTTCTCAGAGGCCTCTGGCGAGCCAGCAAAGCCTGCCAACCCTTCCCGGCCCATCACCCGCCGAGGTTGTTCCTTGTCTTTCTCCTCCTCCATAGCCAGGCATTTCCCCTCGCCATCTGCAGTCAGTCAGCCCTTTTTCTCACTTTAGTTCTCCTGGCATTTAAATGAAATTGCTATTGCTCAGTCAAAAAGTTTAGCGAACACCTCTCACTGCTGATCAGAACTGCCAAGACAACTCAACACAGCTGATGACTTCCTGCTTAGGAGAGTCCCTCTTCCTGGCTTCTATTACGATTGCTTTCCTTTCACTCTGGGCTGTTGCTGTCTTCTGAACATTTCTCTTCATTCCATGTAATGTCCATATGCTTCCATGGCTCGAATACCATCCGTATCCCTCGGAGGTCATAGCCTGAGCCAACCTCTGCTTAAGAGTGAGGCCCAGGGAGCCCAGCTGCCTACTGTCCCTCCTCATTACACTCCTCATCTAGCAGCACAAACCCCGTGTGCCCGTGCACTACGACTTACAAGGCCCTACCCCTTCAGCCCGGGTCGTTCCCATCACACCTTTTTTGACTTACTAAATTTCTGGCACGACGCTCTCGAACATGCCGAATGAGTCTCACAGCACCTAACCTGCATGACTTTGTGAAATGAAATGCTACTATGTGAGGTGCAGTTCTTGTTATCATCAGTATTGTCATACATGTTTGGCTTCTTATGTAAAGGAAAGAAGAGAAAATAGTTAACTTACATAAAACTTTGATTGCAGCTGTTTTCTTGTCAATCATAAAGCAAGATATCTTTGACAACTACTTGGCATCTGTAATTCATTCAAGGAGCTGGAGATAATTTGCTGATAATGTCCCCTGAAATCGTGGAAATTAATTCCTGTCCTTACTTTAACATTGAAAACACTGATGTTGGCAGTTAAACCTTCAAAGGCACCAGCCAATTTGGGGTAAATACACCATTATGTATTGTGCAGATTCAGAAAAACTTTAATTCCATTTCAGCTTTCCAGCTAGCAGGGTTGGCATGATGTAGACACTGCCATCCATGATAAAAATGGCTACCCGCCAAAGAAAGCCCCCTGCTGCGTCCTCTACTCGCTGAAGTGGATTCCTTACTTTCAGGCAGTGCAAAGCAAGAAGCCTTCACGTACCGAATCATTTGGCAGCCTTCAAGTGGTATGAAAAACAACTGTTTGTATAGCAAAATATTTTCCAGAATTGCAGCCCATGAAGATTGCTGCCTACTTTTAGTACACAGAAATAGCCCGGAGACTCAGCTTTCTGCAGCCTGTCACCGGAAGGGAGCAGGCTCTCTCTCCCTTTCCTTCATGTCACTTGCTTCCTTGTGGTCAGCCGCCGGCCCGGTGGGCTGCGGTGCTCCTGGGCGCCTGCTCACTCACTGCTCACCCTCCCGACACTCAGGCCCACCACTGGTCATCCCAGCCTCAGGAGAGAGAGGCCCAACTTGGCATGGCGGCCCCTCCCTGCTGGTGCAGGAGCCTTGGCGTTGTTTTTGCTGCCAGTCTGGTTGCCTGCTTGTTGCTTTTGGAAGCCTGTACTTTCTCTGTGGCTTTTGTGGTCGTTTCCATCCGCCAGTGTGGTCCCTCTCAGAGGCACTAGCGTGCCAGACCGGCCTATTTGAATTGGTGCCAGGCCACTTACTGGGGAGGTGAAGCCAAATCCCATATATTTAAAATGTAATGCTGGGCTTGTCCACCTAGCTCCTGTCTCCTGAAGTCATTAGTTGTGGTTTTACTTTACTGTTAAAACACTCTTCTTTTTTCCTTTCTCTCAGCTCTGGCTATTTTCAGCTCTATATATTTAGCAAGTTGTATGTAGGTAAAGATTCTGCTCTTGTACTTAAATCTCTTTTTTCTTCTTCTTTTTGTGTCCAAAGGACAGAGAATGTGTTTTCTATTAAATGTGGGAGGAGGAGAGAGGATATAGAGCCCCTCGGTGTTCAGCTGGAGTGGGAAGTGAAAGAGTAGCGGTAGCCTGTCCAGTAACGCGGGGGTGGAGAGAAGCCCCCTCACACGGCCACAGGACAGACGTCACCCCCATCTTGCATTTCTTCGGGAAAAATGGACCTTTGGTTGCCTGAAGCAGGCCTTTTGTTCCTTAGTTTGCTTGGCATGTTTTAAGATTCTTAGGATATCATGGGGATTCCTTTGCAGCCTGCAATATCTAAGGCTTTGCAAAGGTACAGCATGATTGTACCATTTAAGGCAAATAAATAATAACATTTCCATTCCACAGCTGGATTGGGAAAGTTAAGTGATTTTCCTGAAATCCCTCAGGAAGCTTCAGACATATCTAGGAACACAATACGTGAATTCTAAGTCTCAAAACCTTTCAGCCGTGGACGCATCTCCCTGTCTATTTACTCTAGAATTCTGCACAAATGCTTTTCCAGTAAATATTTAGTTCTGGGGAGACACAGGGGAGAAATACTCCAAACTTTGTCAGTGAAAGGTGCCTGGTTACCGGTGCTGTAGGGAAAAGTCTACCACTTATCAGCCTGTAGTCCCTCTTTGAGCGTAGCCACTGTGGCCCTGCCCTGCCCTGCAGTACTAAAAATTTGGATTTACCGAAAAGAGAGCTAATACAGCTGGCACTCATGTCATAATTGTTTTCTGGAAGCACCCTAAATAAAATCAAGAATGGCTCTTAGACCACGGGAGAAACCCTTATTGGGAAGTGAAGATAAAACAGCTCACTAGCGATGATCAAATATGAGTAGTGCATGAAAGTAGCGCAGGTCAGTAAGCTGTGACCGCAGAACCTATGAATTCATCTGCTGCAAAAATCTGTGAATCTCCTGTGTGGCTTGAATGATACAATATATATTGGGATTTCCAAAGAATGAGAATTTGATTATTGTGCTGCATGATTCATACAGCCGAGCAAAGCCTACACATTATTCTAGATGGTTCTTTCCAGAATGAGGGTCACAAACCCAAGTGCTTGAAGATTCTTTTAAGTAGCTTAATAATAAGGTGAGTAAAAGGGCGCTGTGGGCCATATGTTCACAATAACAGAGACTGTGGCAAAGGACAGCAACCAAAGTCCTTACAGAGGGTGGAGCGTATATATAGCTCCAAAGGGTACTTGCCAGGCAGGAAGGCAGGTCCAGTTTGTTTGGGTCATCTGAATTTTCAAGAGAATAGGAATAGCCAAATTTTATATAAAAATCTGAATGTTTAAATGTTGGAAAATATCTTTTTAAAAAAATTATGATATTGTGTTGGCCAAAGATAGTACATTAAACAAGACAGATTCACTGGATAGTCATGGTTTTTCCTACTTTTGAGGGTAAAGATTTATGTGAGAAGGTGTAGGAGATTCATGGGGGAGTTAGTCAAGGATTCAGGATCCAGAGAAGAGGAGGGATGACTTGCTATAAGCAAGAGATTCTTATAGAACTCCTGTGATCGTATGTTACTAGTCATTTTCATCACGGCACCTAGCACGGTGGTTGGCACATGACAATCTCAGTGAAGAAACCATAACCCCATGACAGCCTATGTTGGAGAGATTACTAGTGGCCCATTTGATACCAAATTTCATAACTAGTTTTCAGTGCACATACCCTTCAGTGGAGGTCAAACATTACACAAACTCCAATCTTCTCCGAGAAATCTTAGTAACCCTGTATCAGCTAAATTCCTCCTGCTGGGGACACAAGATGCAACATCTGTAATTTAAGGAAGGAAAGTTTAACTTCTCCCACAAGTGGAGGGGATTCAGTCCATGACCAGCTGTCCCCAAATCAGAAACGTCATGGTGAGAAGCTGAAACAGAGCAAAGGTGCTTAATTCATGGTGGCTGAGAAACAAAGTAAGGAAATAGTGTCAGAGAGGAAATGGAACAGGCACCATATCTTGTACTCAAGGTTAGTGACAGAGCCTCTGAAGAAGTAATTAAGGTTAAATGGGGTCACAAGAGTGGCCTTGCATGACAGGATGGGTGTCCTTAGAAGAGAAGACATTGGACAGCTCCCTCACATACAATAAAGAGGTTTTGTGAGCATCATCCAGAGAGATAGTGACCTTCTACAAACCAGGAAGGAATCCCTGACCAAACATCTAAACTTGCTGTCATCTTAACCATTAACTTCGAGCTTCCAGAACTGTGAGAAAATAAATACCTGATCTTTGAGACACCAGTCCGTGGCATTTTATATGGCAGCCTGAGTGGGCTAAGACAGTTATCTTTTAGACATTTTTACCAGACTAGTCTATTGCTTTAAATGCATCCTGTTTAAAAGAGAGCATATCAGTCATCTATCTCTGAGACCTGTGATTTTTTGATATGCTGTCTCAATTACTAGCTTTCAGAGTTTTTAGAATTATCGGAACCATTTTCAATCTCTCTTGCTTTATTAGCACTCATTGCAATTACTCCTGAAGTCCTATGATTTTATCTCTTGAATGGCTTCAACTAGTTCTTTTCTCAGTCTGGGCTCTCCCAGCCACATTCCAGGCTATTTCTTGACTGAGTGTCCCTCTGTTCTCTTAGGCTCTAATTTATCTTCCATCTTATATCCAGAGTTATTTTTTCAAAATTATTTGATTATGTACCAACATTGAAACCCTTTTGCTTCTGACCAGTGCCTGAATCCTTTCATTCTATACAGGAGACCCCTCAGATGAAGAGTGTCATTCAGGCGAAACACCTGAAACATGAGCAGGGGTGTCCACAGACTGGGTGAGGATGAATGGAATGTCAGGAGCATTGCTTCAGAAATCCCTTTATCAGGACCCTGAGAATACTGCCCAGAATATCCCACATTTCTACCCCAACAGGAGAAATATGAAAGGCGCTAGAATGACGGCATCTGGAGGTCATGGGATTCTCCACTCCCAGTGTAGTTTTCTTTAGATTGTTTCCCGATGATTAACAAACATACATACGTGTGTGTGCGTGCGTGTGTGTGTGTGTGTGTGTGTGCCTTTATTTCTCTCTTTCCCCACTTCCCTCTCCTCTTTTTCTCTTTCCTTTTCTGAAATAAGGAATACTGATCCCTATTTAGACTGTCTAAATTTAAATCCTAGCTTCACAACCCACTGTGTAACCTTGGGTAGTTGCCTTTACCTTGTCAATCCTTTGTTTCTGTTCAATAGTTATGACACTGGTGTGTTTAGTAATAGTAACTTGTTCTAAATTGTTATAGGAGTTAGATAAGGTAGGGAGTTTAGCACAGTCTGACTTACACCAAAAGCTAGTGCAGGTGGCAGCCACAGAAATGATATTTTGTAGTAGCCTCTTTAGTCAAGATGCTACTAACATCACCTTAGAGTTCTAGGGCTCAAGAAACTCAGTTTGAAAACCACTGAGTTAAGCTCCAGGTGCTCTGACCCCTGGGGCTCCTTGAATCTACTCTCCCCAGTCTCTTCTTGTTCCTGGGTGCTCCACTGACAGTCCCGCCGGTCCGCTCCTTCCAGGCCTTCCCTCAGGGCGCCTCTTCAGCAGCGCGGGCCGCAGGCATCTCACCTTCAGCGCGACCCCGCCCCTCGCCACACCGCCAGTTGGCCCCAGTCTCCTCCTGATTGACGGCTTCTCTTGAGTACCAGCTCCCAGCACAGTCGTTGTTTCCTTTACTCAGTAAAATAGTCTCATTATCTCCTTCTGCCACTATATTAGGCCAGAGATGCGGGGCTATTTCATTCCTTAGCAGAACATTTTCTCAGCAAATGTTCACTGAATGACTAAATGAATATGCAGAAAAATACTGTACATTCTGTAAATACCATGTTTTCATTTAATAGTGTGTTAGGAAGTTTTTGGGAATTTATCTTTTAAATGAAAATAATATGCCAACTATTGTATTTAAGTGTTGGACCCAAATTCCTTTTAAAATAACCTAAATATTTTTGTATTTCACATATAACGAAAATGTAAGGGAAGACACAAATATTGAAGAGGATGAAATTTTGGGAACGCAGCTTAAACTGCAGTTTATTATCCTCAGTTTTCAGATCTGGCACGAGCCCAGTCTTGTCACCAGTACTGCAAAGACCTCTGGGAATAAAGAACATACTGTGAGAGGCACCAGGGGGCTCGCCTCTGAGGGTGATATTTTTGACATTAAAATGAAATAAGTGAAGTTTAAAATAAAATGTAATTGCAGTTGAAATTTAACACAATATAGTTTAATATTTAAGAGGATTTAAATTTTAAAAAACCATCCTGGCTTGTGGTAATATTATTATTATTATCGTTGTTATTATTATTGTTGTTATTATCATTATTTGGCACTGATATCCCAGAAGCACGATTTATGAGGACAGCAGAAGTGCCTGCCGTCTGTACCTGTGTGCTTCTGTCTTGCCCTCAGCCTGGAGCAGATTATTTTCTCATCTGTATTGCTTCGTTCATGTACCTTTTTCCCTGTGTCACCTATGGTCTGGTATGAAGAGTGCAAGGATATGGGTCTCCGCTAGGAGGCAGTCACCTTAGCAAAGTACAACAGGGCACGAGCTGATCCTCAGTCCGAGAACTCCACAGTGTTAGGTACTCCAGAGAAGTTGGCCCAGGAGCCTGAATGAGATTTATTAACCACACCAATTTAAGTAGGTAGCAATGGATGAGAAAACTGCTCACCTACGAGGCAAGCTGAAGCACAGTGAGCATGAGAACAGAGTTTATTTGAGTCAAAGCGTGAACTCTATTTTCTCAGAGTAAGCACTCCTCAAAATGGCATTCAGGAGGCACGGGTTCTAAGATTACAATTAAGAAGAACAAGAAGGGGGTTGCACTGTTGACACTGCTCGGGCATTAGTCACCTATCCATTCCAAGAATTATAATAAGCAGGAAAAGACCGTAGTTTGCATTATTCATTATTTTCTCGGCATCAGGGAATCTTCAGAACCTGCCGTCAGAATGATCTAGGTTACGGTGGTCTGATGCACCATTCCCCCCGCCCCGACCCCACCGAACAATCCTGTGACCTCGTCTGTGTGGTGTTTTAAATCCTTTCTCAAATGGATATCTATTCACAATAAAAAATGATATCTCAGGAGCTTCTGGTGTCATGTGAACTGTCAAGTGTGCGTCAGGCACTTTGTCTCTGTGAATAAGTTTCAGAAAAGCTAAACCCAAAATCTGAAGTTCCGTTTATTTATTGAATTTTCCAAAATATGGAGCCAGGACAAAGGAATCCGAGTGTCTCTGAGGAGTGGCTTCCAGGGAGCATGGCTTACGTCACCTCCACCGTGGCAGTGGTCTCACTTCAGGGACCTTAACACTTAACCCTGTTGGCCTTGACTCAGTAAACACGACTGACTTCTGGCCCTCAGGAAGTTTTCCATTTCTTTGCCTGGTATTAGTGCCCTCCCCCAACCTTGAATCTTTCTCTAGACGGATGAAATGGGGCTGACTAGGTTTAGTTCACACTTCAAGTCGGGGCTCCTCAGGGTGACTCACCGCTCCTGCGTTCTGGCCTTAGAACTGGATTGCTTCTGATCTCTTCAGCTCCTCGGGTGCAGATAACGTGCATGGCAGAGACGACCACTCAAGTGCAGAGACTGTACCGTGGCATCTTGCCACCTCTGCATTTGATCTTCCTTCTGTTTACTTGGCCTAAAGAATTTCAGTGCCTTTGAGCAGGCCTATCATGCAGGACTTGGCCAAAATCACTTTATGATACTTTTCTCTGAAGTGAATTAGAGATATTTTGAATACATGTCTGTACTCCCAAGGCCAGATTAAGTGCAGTGTCATCTGGGGACTATTTTCAGAAGCAATATAGTCAGTCATGCAGTGACTTCTTACCTCATGGTATGGGTATCAGCCAAACGCAGTTCCAGATGGTATTTAAAGAGTGACATTTAGAGCTTTTATCTTTTATAGTTCTTACAGGTGAGAAAGCTGGTAAACATAAGACCTGAGCCTTGCAAGGGACGAAATTGAATTCAGATTACTTCATTCTCAGAATTATCAGAAACATGTTTTTCTTGCCACCAGAAGAGAGAACAAATGGCAGGAAATGTAAAGCTTGAGACTTACTACGCTTCAGCACAGAGTTTATAGGAAGTGACCTGTTCTCAGGCCCATGAGTACTCTTACTTAGTCAAGAAGCGCTCTGAAAATCCAGAAAGAGCAGACAACGTTCACTCTGCACATATTCTAGATGTGAAAAACTCGATTTCTAAGTCGCTTTGTAAATATGTCTTAAATGTTTTTCTGATTAGAAAAGTAGTAGGAAATTAAATTATGAGTTCTAAGTACTTCTGTTTTTCTCAGGTTACTAAAAGGCTCTTTTGCTCCTTTAAAAAGCTACCAGGGAAGTAAGATATTGAGCCAGAAGCCAAGATTTGTCTTATAATGTCTGTGATGCATACAGTGCTCTTCGAATGAAAGAGTCCTTAGAAAATATTTTACCCTGAATTCAGATTTCTCATAAACTCACTGATCTTGCTCAAAGTAAACTGTAGAATCATTTCTATCTTTTAACATTTAGATCTTCCAATTTCTAAATTATATTTTACAAAATAAATGTGCAGATTTTTAAAATTTAAATATTGTGCTGAAAACTAAGATTGGATGTTTACTTAAGTATGTATATACATTTTTAATAACCTAAAAGATGGAAACCCTCTGTTGGTGCAATCTGCCTTTTAGCATAAGCTTTGGAAGCTGAATATTACATTCATCATTTGGAATGCTATTTATTAGAGGCTTTGGAATCTGTGTTTATTTAAATATCACTATTTTGGCTTGTTTCTTGTCATCTACATTCAAAATAGTTTGGGGTTGAGTCACTTGTATTGATTATAACAGAATAACATGTGATAAAAATAGCCCCCTTTTGCTATGTGTTATTTCCCAAATAACTGACATTTTCCTTGTCCTGCTAGTTCGCTTCTACTTTAATTGAATATTTTAATGTAAAAAATCATAATAGCTCCACAAAAAATACACATGATGAGATTTTAGAATTGTTCTTTCTGTTATTTGGTAAGATATTAGTCATTCAAAAAATATTTAGAGGGAGAAGGAACAGTGATGAGGAAACTGTGACACATGCATGGCGCATTCCTGTCCTCCCTGGGCTGAGAATGCAGAGCCTTCACTCATTTCTCGAGGCTCTTGGGAACATGTTTTCCTTTCTTCCAGTAGTATGGGTTAGCCAGAGAAAAAGAGAAAGAGGGACAGGCAGTCTGTCCTCTCTAAATCATCAAATACCATCTCAGCTGACAAATTGGTTCATTCTCAATGTGTATTTTAAAAGAAGTTGAAATGGGTTCTTTCTAAATAACACATGGTGATTCTTCTGTTACTAAAGTTTTTGTTTATTTTTGACACTGGAAAACAAGGTGATTTGGGTAACAGTTCATGGGATATGTGGATACTTTCTTAGGTTCTTTTTCTCCTGTGCCATATAAAATTGCATATCAAAATCCTTCAAAACTGAGCATGTATATCTCAATTTCAGTAAGCTAAGCTCTGAATAGCATTTAAAATCTCAAAGAACCTACAGTTAGGAGATTGTTTACCTACAAAATGATAATTTACACAGTTCTGAGATTCTATATAAAACATTTTATGTATCTTAACTTTTCTATAGTACCACAAAGCAATTGGAGAAAAGGAAAATCAGATACATGTTAAAATTTTTGGTCAACACAAGAGAGAGACATAAAAGGAATAAGGATTAAGGAATAAGGATTAAGAAAAGGAATAAGGAAAAAGTGAAATTATCATTATTTGCAGATGACATGACCCTCGACTTAGAAGGCCCCAAAAACTACAGCAAAAGACATCTAGATTTAATAGCTGATTTCAGTAGTGTAGCTGGATGAAAAGTCACCACTCAAAAATCAATAGCATTCCTGTAAACAAATAATAAATTCACTGAGAGAGAAATTAGGGAAACAACACCTTTTATAATAGTGTTTAAAAAAAACCCTGAAATGCATATGAATCAATCTAACAAAGGAAGTAAAAGGCCTATATATATTAAAAATTATAATACTATGAAAAAGGAGATTGAAGAGGACATCAGATAGTAAGATATCCATTGCTCATGGATAGGAAGAACCAACATAGTGAAAATGGCCATATTCCCAGAGCTGTTATCCACATTCTATGCAATCCCAATTAAAATACCATTAGCATACCTCACAGATCTAGAGAAAACATTCCTAAAATTCATCTGGAACCAGAAGAGACCCAGAATAGCAAAAGCAATCCTGGGCTACAAAAGAAAGGCAGGAGGCATCACAATCCCTGACTTGAAATTATATTACAAAGCTACTGTGATAAAATCAGCATGGTACCGGCAAGACAATCAACCTGAGGATGAGTGGAACAGATTAGAAAGTGAAGACACAACTAAAAACATACTCTGCCACCTTATCTTTGACAAAGGGGCCAAACATGTTCACTGGAAGAAAGATAGTTTTTTTAATAAATGGTGCTGGAAAAACTGGCTTTCCACATGCTGAAGACTAAAATTAGACCCATGTGTACCACCATGCACTAAACTGAAGTCAAAATGGATCAAAGATCTAAATATTAAAACAGAAACATTAAATCTACTGAAAGAGAAAGTAGGTAGAACTCTTGAAGACATAGAGGTAGGCAGAGAGTTCATGAACAAAAACCAAACTGCATGAGAAATACTTCAAAGAATCCACAACTGGGATCTCCTCTTATTGAAAAGTTTTTGCACATCAAAAGAAATCACCAACAGAGTAAAAAGAAAACTCACAAATTGGGAAAAAATTTTAGCCAACTGTCCCTCAGACAAAGGACTTTCATCTAGAACATATCAAAAATTAACAAAAATCAGGTCCCCAAAATTCAAAGACCCAATCCAAAAATGGGCATCTGAGATAAATACACACTTTTCAGATGAAGAAATACAAGTGACAAATAAATATGTGAAAAACTATTCAACATCATTGATCACCTGAGAAAAGGAAATTAAAACAACACAGAGATTCCATCTCACCCCAGAAAGAACAGCTATTATCAAGCAATCAAAGAGTAACAAATGCTGGTGAGGGTGTAGGGGAAAAGGAACACTTCTCCACTGTTGGCAGGAGTGTAGACTGGTACAAACACTGTGGAAATAAGTGTGGAGATTCCTTTAAAAAACTAGGATTAGAGGTCCCATTTCACTCAGCTCTTTCTCTTCTGAGTATTTCTCCAGAAGAACTAAAAACATCATACCACAGTGATATATGTGCGTCCATGTTTATAACAGCACAATTTGTATGCCAATCAACTGAGGAACTGATAAAAAAGATGTGCAATTGTTATACAACAGAGTATTACTCAGCTCTAAAGAAAGGTAAACTGGAGGATTTTATAGGTAAATGGATGCAGCTAGAGACCATACTCATAAGTGAAATAAATCAGACCTACATGTGTAAACATTGTATTGTCTCCCTAGTATAAGAAATTGAAAGAGTGAATAAAATTTGAAAGAAACAATAGATATTGTGACAGGAAAAGAAACTGCTTAAAAGGAAAGAACAACTGGGATGAGGGAAAGGAGAAAAGAAAGAAAGAAAAAAGTGAAAAAAATATATATACACACACACGATAGTTAAGATAATTGTACTACTAATTTCTATTGGTTCATTGAAAGGAACAGTTAATGCTTAATTGTTTGATCAATTTTGCATGCCTATATCTGGAAATCTGATCAAGTACTTTGAAGACAACAACACGCGATATAACAATCATTGTTAATTTCCTATCATCTTATTCTGACATTCTGTATCTTTTTTTTTATTTTAAAGAGAAAAAAACAGTAACAAAATAGCAACAATGAAGACAAAAACAAAACAATACAAAAACAATAAAAATGATACAGGATTTCAAAGCAAGATGATAGGAATTAACAGTGGTAGTTCTATTACATATTGTTTTCTTCAAAGAAGTTACTCAGGTTATCTTATGTAAGAATGCAAGATTGAACAAAGATTTAAAACAGTAAGTAATAAAAAATTAGAAATGATAGAGCTTCATTAAACAAGATTTATTGTTTTTTTATTTTTATTCTCTTTAAAATAAAAAAAATCTGATCACCATCTACCAAATGAAGTAAACAATCCTTCTTGTGTTAAGCAGTAGTCTATAGATTAAAGTAATGTAACATCATGCTCAATACAATTTCTGGTGCCTTGCTTTATATACAATATGGTCTTAGTGTCCTAAAAGCTCAGTAAATATATACCAAATGAAGGAAGAGTACATGTATTTCTCACTATCTTCTCGATAGGTTGTACTAATAAACATGAAACTTGGAATTTTAAAAAATAAAATGTCAACTAAAAATACCTGACAAGTGAACACGAGTAAAAGGTACCAAAGGAAGACTATGTAATGGTTTCCTAAGAACAGGTAAGTGTGGTCTCATTATTGATGACCTGGCAGTGGTTTCCCTCTAAAATACAGACATAATTAGAGCATAATCAACTTGTTCTCCTTAAATTTTGTAACTGATCTACTTAAATCATCGTAAACCATAAAGTAATATCTCCAGGGAAAAGAGTATGCACAGGACTCTAGCAGTTGTGTTTGGGTGACATTCAAAGCCAAGTGCTAACCCTTTCCCAGAACTTCAAATAAATGTTAAAGCTGCCACAACCCAAAATAGGACACTGCGGAGAGTTTCCTCTTCATCCTTTTTTTAATTTCTGCCTTCCAACTATCTGTTTAGATTTATCCTGTTTTCACACGGATGTGCTCTGCATAGCGAAGTCTTAGGGACCAGAACTTTGGAGCAGTAATTTTGGGGAAGTTTTTAATCTGGTACCATCCATCCAAGATTCCTTCAATAAAAGAATAGAGGGACATGGTCTTCAACTATTAGGATTGATACAACAAAATATCACAGACTTGGTAGCTTCTAAGTGACAGAAATATATTTCTAAGCTCTGGAAAGTGGAAAGTCCAAGATCAGACAATGGCAGGTTCCCTGTCTGGTGGAAGCACACTGGCTGAAGCATGGTGGAAGAGATTAGCTGGGTCCCCGGAATCTCTTTTGTAAGGGGACAGTTCTGTTTGTGACAACTCAGCCCTCATGACTGAATTCCCCCCCCCAAAGGTCCCACCCTCTGGTACCATCAGCGTGGGGGTTATCGTTTCAACATATGAACTGGGGGTGCAGGGACATAAACATTTAGACAATGGCATATTTCTAGTGGAAATATTCAGCTGTAACACTAAAATCCATAAAGACTATATTACCTTTCTCTGAAATCAGAAAGCCTCTGATGGGGAGCTGAATCTTTGATAAAATCTTTATATATTCATAATTGAATAGAATAAACACTAACTGAGAAATATGAATATTCATCCAAAATGAATAGCCCTACATAGGCCTTATGAATATTTAAATAGTAATCCAATCAGCATATTGCCCTCGTAGATCTTTTATCTAAGAATGTAGGTCAGTTGGAGATAATGATCTAAAACATGTATTCATTCAGAGATGTGGCAGGGACTCGTAGCAGACAAATGAAGCCTCACGTAACTTCCCAACCAAGGACCACATTTCCAGCTTCCTTGTACTTAGTTTGGAAATAGACTGGTTCGAGCCAAAGGCAGCATGAGCAGAAGTGATTTGTGTCATTCTGTGTAGTGATAAAGAGGCAAATGCATCTTTTTTACATCTCTCTCTGTTGCTCTGAGTGAGGAGGACTCCGAGACTCCAGAAGGGAGTTGGAACCTGAAGGTTTTGGAACCTGAGTCCAGAATGACAATGCAGGAGGATAGATAGAAGGCTGCCAAGCTCGGAGTGGCTGCATTCGTCCACAGTATAGCCGAGTAACGTAAGTTCACTACATTAAATCAATGGGATTTGGCTTATCTGTCTAACAGGTATCATAAGTTTAACAAATACAGGAGGCAAATAAAAATGTCACAGAGATGATTAGGAAATCTATTTGTTTCCACTCTTTATGCTAAAAGTCAGGATTTATGCCGTGAAGGCTGTTTGGAGATTCACGCTAAGGGCGCAGGTTTTGGGACAGGTACACGTGTCCCCAGAACGTCCGCTCGTTCCCTGTACTTCTTCACGGAGAACGGTTTTCTGAGCTGTCGGGGAGCCTGCTCTGTCTGCCCACTCCTGCTCACCCTCTCTGTCCTTCCCTGCCCATATTTCTACTTGACTCCCTTTCCTCATGCAGCTTTTTTTTAACCACTGAAGAGATAATTTCTTTCTTAAGCCCATAGGAGCTAAAATCTACATCAATCTTTGTTTTCCTTCACCCACGGCCCAGTGAGACTACTTATCTTACTACCTATTTAAAGTGAATGAATGCATTTCTCTAAGTTGAAAAATTAATAGCTAAAAAGAGGAATAAAAATCAAAATGTGATGAGAACACTAGACAAACACACTTATCCTATACCTATAAGGAGATGACTGCAGGGGGAAGTACAGGTCTGATACTCCCTCTCCATAATATTGATATGCATAGAGGTATTATAGTGTGGTATAATATCATAGTGTTCCGAATTAGCAGTCTCCGAGTCTTTCGCATACCCACAAAAGTTAAGACATTCATTTATAAGTAGAAAAGTAGTAAATTAGTCGGGAGTAGTACAGATACAGGGCAATTTAGCTACATAATCCCCTGGGGATTTTCCAAACTTGAGAATGCAGTTTCAACTACTTTACTCAATGGGATAATTCCTATTCTGCCAGTGGGAGTGTCAAATGTAGTAGAAGTCAGACAATAACTTTTATATGTTGAGCCCACCTGAAAGTTGAAACCAGATTTATCCCAATCATATGTGAACCATGCAATAAACTCTATTTGGTTAATCAGATGGGATCTAGATTTCAATGGACAGAGTGAAATGTGAATGCTCCATGTCCTGTTGCCTAAGCATGAATGACCAGCCTTCCAGTTGCTAAGTATCAAATATCTATATTTATCCTACTAGCTCTTAACCATTTCCAACTTCCCAGAAAGACCGTTACAGATTTTTACATGCACTACACTTAGGAAATTCTCAGGTATGCCGCACCCCAAGTCATTGTGCTCCCTTATTTGCACAAATGATGAACTATAATTTGAAAGACATATTTGATATTTAAGTTTAGATAACTTAGAGAGTGTATCCAAAGTAAAGCTGTGGAAGAGAAGCTATGAATGAAGGGATCAAGGCATCTTTCACTTGTATTTTAAAAGCAAAGAACTGTGAATTCTATTCCATGCAATTTATTCCAATTTTTTCACCCACGCTATGGGAAAAAAAGAACTTGAATCATTATTCTTATCTCTAAACATATTTTTGAGGCATTTATAACTACAAATATTATCTAAAACTTCTAATTAACACATAGAAATAATATATTATTGAGTTGCCCTACTTTTAATAAAACATGAAATACAGAGTACTAAAGTATACATGAGCTAGTATTTCTTTCTACAAAATAAGTAAGTTTCTATGTACATTCTTTTTAATAGCGGAAATTCATTGCATCCTCATGGAAGGAAGTAATAATTTAGGAAGAATTCTTCAATGTGTGACTTATTTCATAGTACAGCAGAAATGGGCAAAATAAGAGAAAATTTGACTTAATTTTTAAAAAGATTTATTTTGCCAATGTATAGAAAAACAAGTCTGAAAAATTTCAGCACCAAGGTTAATTTTTATGATATAATAGGTGCACAAAAGAAATGTTTGGAAAAGATGTGATTTTTCCGGCTCTTTTAGTTAGCATACTATTGCAATAATAACAAAAACTGAAGTGAAGTGAACTGTTGCAAAGGAAGGAGCTATCGTAAAAGATAGTAAGTGAATTTACCCACCGTTTATTATATCATCTTGTTTGCGTGGCTACATTTTGGATTGTGTCAGCACTTCCATTACAAGCCTGTACTTTGAGGAATTTGGACTTCGGCCAATAAGAGATCATTCTGAACTAAAAGTTGGCACAGAAAATTTCCTCCCATGGGCAAAAGTTGTTTTCATTATTTCTTCTTCATCATTGTCCCCCCGTCCGCCCCTCCCCCCGCCTTACACAGTTCCATAAAACTTCATCTGGTTGCTTTTAAGCTCGGGCATCTGAGTAAAGTTAAGTATGAGAAAGTGGTTGGAAGACAATGCATCTTTTGTCCATCTGCAGAACTTGTGCTTGGTATTTTATAAGAAGGAGCCACATTATTCAATTGGGAGTATTTAGAGTCAGAGTAAAAACTAATTTCAAAAGACTTCTCTGTCGTTGCCTCTAATAATAAAGTTAAAAGGAATTAAATGAGAGTGAGAGAGATCTTATTCATGGATTCCCATTTATTGTAGATTACTACATAGCTATTTATAAAAAAAGGCTCTTTACAGCTCTTTTGCCGTTTCATATCAATTTATTTTACAGCTTTATTGATGCATAATTTACATATATTAAAATCAGCCCATTTTAAGTGTACAGTTCCGAGTTCGGGTGAATATAAATATATTCAGTCATTTAACTCCTACCAACCGCGATAAAGTTTCAGAACACTTTCATCACCACAGAAGTTTTCTTGTTTCACTTGGCAGTCTCTCCTCAACCTTGACCCTACCGCAGCCCTGGGCTACTATGGATCTGCTTTTTGTCACTACAGATTTTCATCTTCCAGAATTTTCTATAAATGAAATCAGACAATAGATTTTTTTGTGTGTTTATGTATAATTTATTTCACTTACCCTGATGTTTTTGAGGGTCACCCGTGCTCTTGCATGTTTTGGTAATCCTTTTCTTTTTATTGCTGAGTAGCATTTCACTGTATAGATGTACCATTATTTGTTAACACATTAATGAGGAGTAGAACTGCTGTAATACTTTTGTACAGACATACACGCAAGCATGTTTTTTCTTCTCTTGGGTGAGAAGAATACCTACAAGGATTATTGTGCCTTATAAAGTGTATGTCAACTTTTTAAGGGACTGCCAAGCTGTGGACAAACCGTTTTACATTTCCAGCAACAATGTCTGAGAGGCCCAGTCTCTCCACGTGCTAACCTGCACTTTCCTTTTGATATGGTAGTGGGTGTGCGCTCATATCTTACTGTGCCTATTTGCCATTTACACATTCTTTGATGATTTTTTTCAGGCCTTCTCCCTCTCTTATTATGCATTTTTTTACTATTAAGTTTAAAATTTTTGTCACGTATTTTGGAAAAGAGATTTTTGCCAGGTATGTTTATTGAGTGTTTTTTCTTGACGTGTGGCTTGCCTGTTTGTTTTAGTTTGGGTTTTTGATGCTAAAGATCTAATCAAGTCCTCTCAGGTACACACTGTACCACTGAACTACAATCACAGGCATTTTCTATATTTTAATAGTATTTTGGGTCAGAAGATTTTTTTTGGCTGAGGCAGAAGAATTGCAAGTTTCAGGCTCACTTAGTGAGACCCTGTCTCAAAAAAAAATTAAAACAGCTGTGTGTGTATCTCAGTAGTAGAGCACTTGCCTAGCATGTGAAAGACCCAGGACAGAGAGAAAGAAAAGGAAGGGGAAAGGGAAAGGAAAAGAGGGGAGGAGAGGTCAGGGGAGGACAAGAGAGAAGCGGAGAGGAGAGGGGAGCGGAGGAGAGGAGAAAGAGAGAGAAAGAAAAAAAGACAAAGAAAGAAAGAGAGAGAGAAAAAGAAGAGAGAAGACGAGGGAGAAAGAGAAGAAGAGGAGGAAAAGGAGGAGGGGGAGGAGAAGGAGAAGGAGGAGGGCAGAGATAAGCAGGAAGGTAGAAGCCCAGCCCTGGGCGGCAAGATAAATGTGGAGGACATTATGCTAACATGAAATTAGCCAGGCTCATAAAGACAAGCGCTGTGTGATCTTGTGCTTGTACGTGCTGATGTCTGTGAGCAATATCGAGTACTGTTTGTTTATGCTGTGGCATGGGAGTTAAGTTCATTTTTCTTTCTCAAGTGATTGCATAGTTTCTCTAACAGCACTATTTGAAAAGATAACCCTATGAATATTAAATTACATGGACATTTATGGCGATTTCTGTCAAAAACATCATGGTATGTCCACCTTCTTCACCAGCTCTGGCACCGTGTGACTTCTGCCTGTTTCCCAGAGCCAAGATGGTCAGGGAAAGTAAATGTTTTGAATCAATGCAGGGCACCAAGTTAGCCATAGCACTGCAACTGAACACACTTACCAAAGAGAAGTTCTAGAGCTGCTTCAGAAAGGGGCAGAAAGATGAGGTAAGTGTGTTTGAAGCAAAGAGGATTATTTTGAGGAGGATTAATGGCAACTTTACTGGAATAGCATTTTTAAAATGTAAGTATTCATGTATGCTTTGATATAAATCAGCCCTTCATGTCTGTGGATTCTACATCCATGGATCCAACCAACTAAATATCAAAAATATTTTTAAAAATTGTGTCTGCACCAAGTGGACACAGACTCTTTTGTGATTATTCCCTGAGCACTATAAACTAATGGCTAGCTACATAATATCTGTATTGTATTAGGTATTACAAGTAATGACATGATTTGAAGTATATGAGATGTTTTATGATAATACTGTGCCGTTTTACATAAGCAACTTGAACATCCTTGAATCTTAGTATCTGAGGCTGTCCTCAAACTAATCCCTTTGGATACTGAGGGGCAACTGTATAAATACATTGAGAAATGACTGAATCAAGCTAATACACCTATCCATTGCCTTACATACTTACCATTGTTGTGATGAGAACAATTAAGATTACACCAATAAGAACACTTAAAAACACTCTCAGCAAGTTTCGAGTATAGCATATGTTATTATTTCCTATGGCACCATCCCGCACAGCAGGTCTCAGAACTTATTGCCCTGCCTACCCGAAGAAGCAGCTCCACATTCTCCCCTCCTTTCAGCTATTGGGAACCACCCTTGTGCTCTCTGCTTCTTGAGGTTGACTTTTCTCAGTTCCACATAAAATATGTGAGATCGTGTGGCATTTGTCTTTATATATCCAGTTTATTTCACCTTAGCAAAGTGTCCTCCAGGTTTATCCATGCTATTCAAGATAGGATCTCTTTCCTTTCAAAACTGAGTAGTATTCTTTGTGTCACTGTCCCTGTCCATCCATCCACTGATGAAAGCTCAGGTTGTTTCTGTATGCTGACTACTGCAAATACTGCTGGTAGATATGGGAGTGGAAGTATGTCTGAGATTTCATATCCTGCAGATACTCACCCAAAAGTGGAATTGCTGGATCATGTGGTGGTTCTACATTTAATGTTTAGAGACCTCCATGCTATTCTCCACAATGGTGATGCTAACTTATACTCCCACCAAAAGTGTATATGCCTTCGCTTTTCTCCACACCCTTGGCAAAACTTGTTATCTCATAAATGTTTGATACCAGTCATCCTAACAGATGTCAAGTGTTATCACATTGTTTTTTAAATCTGCCCTTTCTTGATGCTTCATAACGTTGAGCATCTCTTCGTAATGTTGAGCCAACATCATATACCTGTTGGCTATTTAGGTCTTCTTTTAAGAAACATCTACTCTGGTTCTTTGCCTGTTTTTAAGAAATCAGTCTTGTTTATGTGTGGGGGGGAGTATTATTATTTGTGCTATCAAAAGTTTTTGTTCCCTACAGATTTCAGATATTAACTCTTTATAAGATATATGGTTTGTGCATATTTTATCTGATTCAGTAGTTTTGTCTTGTAGAAGAGTTTTAGTTTGATACAGTCCCATTTGTCTATGTTGCCTGTGCTTTGGGGTTTATATTTTGAAAGTCATCACTGTTAAGAAAAAGGAAAAGAAAAAACAGAGGTACGAGTTGAACAGGACGGGTTTATTTCAGGACAAACCTTTGAGGGACGCTCGGGCGTTAGACCAGATTAGCAATTCTCATACAGGCTATGGGGTCATGGAGTTTCAGTTCAGTGAAAGGGGTTGTGGCTACGCCAAGAACAAGGCTGTGGAGAGCACAGGCAGTCACGGTTGGCCAAGGACGAGGCCTGGGAATGCGCGCGGAGCAGGGGCCGCTGTCAGCAGCAGGGCTGATCCTGTTGAGTCCCCAGGTGCAGCTGGATGGGAGGGGCGCTTTAGAGGGGTCTCTGCTCAGGAAGGCAGTGGTTGGATTTTTTCAGTTACCCAGACAAATTTATGATTGTTATGGCCTCTTGGTAAATTGAGCCCTTGGTCATTATTTAATGACTCTACTGTCTCCTCTGACAGTTTTTAAAACTTAACATGTATCTACCCTTGTTCTCTTTTGCTTACTATTTGCATAGACTATCTTTTGTCACACCTTCACTGTCAGCAGTTGTGTCTTAAGATAAAGTCAGCCCCTTGCAGGAAGCATATCATTGAATCTTATTTTTTATCTAACATGAATCTGCAGGTGTTGAAATGAGTCTGGTGCCTGGGTCTGCAGGTTGCAGCCTAGAGCAGGGCTCTGGGACATGGGGTCTGGAAGCCAGGTCCATGGGCACCGCACTGGAGTCTGGGGCTGCGGTGACAGCCTGGTGCATGGGCAGACCTGGGTCGACCCTGTCCAGCTGGTTTTTAGA
Source organism: Chinchilla lanigera (assembly GCF_000276665.1). Taxonomy (NCBI): domain Eukaryota; kingdom Metazoa; phylum Chordata; class Mammalia; order Rodentia; family Chinchillidae; genus Chinchilla; species Chinchilla lanigera. The sequence goes on from NW_004955434.1 coordinate 20,848,709, forward strand.
GTCAGCTTCTCTGTCTCTCAAAAAAAAGGTTTTAAAATGCACCAGAATTTTTTATTGGAACTGCAACACATTTATAGATAAGTTTGGTAAAAACTGCCGTTTGAACAATATTGAGTCTTTCCACCCACAAGCGTAGTGTATCTCTCTGAGTTTTAGGTCATTAATTTATCTCAACAATGATTTGTAAATTTCATTATTCAGGGCCTTCACATAATTGGTTAAATTCATTCCTAAGCATTTTAGCTGTTTGATAGTTATAATAAATTATTTGAAAATGTTTATTGTCAGATTTATCTCAGTGAAAGAGAAATGTGACATCGAGAATATTTTTTATATTTAAACAATGGTACAAAGAACATTTGATTTGCATTTTGGATAACTATAATGATTTTCTTAGGGTAAATTATGGCAAAGAGTAAATATACAACATTAATACTAAATTCAAACATTAGTATTAAATATACAATAGTTTTTCAGAGTTCTTTTAAAATGTATATGATGCATCTAGCTCAATTGTATTCCAGAAAATATATAAATTTATATCTAAATGTAGTATGTGTCTGTTCCTTCATAATAGATATTGCATATTTTGTATTTGGTAATTGTAACAGAAAATAATAATCATAGTAACATTTATTTAATGTTGCTATATATTTATTGAGTGCTACTTGGTCCTAAGCTAACTACTTTGTTAAGTCTGATTTTTATATTACCCTCAAGAATAAACATCCCATTGCGGAGGTGAAAGCAAAGCTTAAAGAACTCAATAATTTGATTAAAATCACAAATATTAATAAAATAGCAGTATTCCTTGTGGTGATCTGATAAAAATTTCAGAATTCTACCTTTTACATTTGTTTAATTCTAGTGTTTTTTATCCTTATGAATTTAGTTATGAGGTATTCATATTATTTTGGAAGCTCTTAATAGCTTTTTCCTTACTTTAAATTACAATTTTCATTCTTTATTTTAATGACAGATAAAGAGTTTTGCTGTAAAAAGGCCGTTAACACTTTGGCATCATGTAATCCATGTTAACCATTTTCCTGTAAATTTATTTCCCAACTTTTTGGCATTTAAAATAGTTTTCTTTTACTATAGCCAGTCCTATCACTTTTTACTTTTATTTTTACCTTCAATATGCTTAGTACTTACATTAGAATTTTGTTATCTATTTTAATATATTATTTTCAGGTATAATTTACATACAATAAAATTCAGATACAAATAATTTACTTGTTTTAAGTATATGCACTAATTAATTTTTAGCACATTAATAGGATTGTACAACTCTCATAATATTCTACTGTAGAACATTTTAATTGCTCCCAAAGAATCCCATGAGCAGTCACTGCAATCTCTCCAATGCCTCAGAGTGCACAACTGTTCTTTTAATTCTGTGTGTATTGATTTGCACTGTATTTGTTTTGCTTTCAATCTAAGTCCTGATTAAGCTTGAGAAATTTTATGATTTCTGTGTTTGATACTACTTACACTGACCTTGTAGGTCAATGTATGTTCTAGCAAATACTATTCCCCATACGTGTGAAATTTGGAGGGTGATTGTTTAACACAGTCTGTAGACCTAAAACCACAAATACAGTCATGATTCTGCATTCAGTCTAAACACATTCAAACTCACGAAAGCAAGACATTAAACTGCCTTCATGGACTCTGTATTATTTAATTTCCTTTAAATATAAAGCTAACTTTCTCTTGGGTCCCTCCTAGCCATCTTTTCAAAGAGTTTTTCACTGGTTAATTAGCTCCTGTTTTAAAAGGAGAGAATAGAGAGAAGCAGGGACAGAGAGAACAAAATCCTCATAGTCCTGCAATAATCGAAACCCATATCCAAGATAACTGTATAAAGTTTGCATTTACATGATGATCTATGGTTTGTGAATATTGGCACCACAGTTCGGTATGCCGGGTCAGTTGGGCAATGAGAGGGTTCCTGAGCTGGTAATAAATTTTGATTAATTCTCTAGCATTATCCAAATAACTGAGTATGTTGTGCTCGATCAGGCCCTTTCTCATATCAATTTTTCCATTCCAGAAAGCAAATTTCTTTTTAATTTCCAAAGACTAAAGACATAGCTATCCACCTCTAACAGATAGTACTGCTCACTAGAATAATTCATAGATTCTGTGAATATGCTGTAAAATACTGATTATTTTCAATCTCCTTAAAATAATACCAGCAACACATAACACAACATTTAGTTTCTGTGATCTTAACAAAGACAAGTCAAAGTGACAAAGTGTATAGATACTGTCTAGGTTGGTACGGGCGAGGTTATGGTAATATCCCCAAACTCTCAGTGTCTTACATTAGCAAAGGCAAGATTTTCTCATAATCTGCCTTGAACTGGTGTGGCTTTCCCTCATGAATCTTCTCTCCAGGATCCGCAAAGATACTTGTGATTGGGTATCTCCAGTGTCATGGTAGAAAAACAGAAGAGTTGGAAGGTCACCCCCTCAGTCGTAAGCTTTCTGCTTGGAAGGTGCACACTTGAGTTCGGTTCCCGTTCCACTGGTCACATGGCTCAGCCTGCTGTGAACAGAATGGCAGGTGCAGCCATCCTCCATAGAGAGACCCTTGATGGGAAAGGAGCAGAACTGCAGCAGGAGAGGAATGCCATCTTGATAAATTATATTACTATCCAAATTTTTACTGTTTTTTAATCTCATTCAGGTTTTTCTCCCACTCCCTGAAGTATGTGTAATTAATGTCAAGCCAGGATTATTAGTGAACTAAATTGTATAGGACTTTCTTACAGTGCCGCCAAAGTATCACATTGAAATTGGATCCTGCTTTGAAGGTGTCTAGGTCTGACCTTGAAAGAACCGGGCCTGCGGAACGGCACCTACCACTGGTGAAGCGTGCAGGTAGAGGAGAATAAATCTCAGCTAGGGGTGCCGAACACTAAGGTGAAATGCACAGGGCTCGCGAGAGGGAAATTTTAGGTAAAACTAGAGTGAGATCTTATACTACAATTCAGTCAACTATATTGGAAACTACAAACAAAAGCAGGCCAATAAGAAGGTATAATTTGAAGATTAAGATAGTAATCAAATGAGAAATCCCAGGTAAATTACTTGGTAGGTCGAAGAGGTTATCAAGAAAAGAATAAAAGTAGAACCACCTAGAGAAATTTCCCTGAGGAGGCTTGTGTTACCACATATGTTTCTATTTGCTTGCTTGCTTGGGTACTTTGTTATTTTTCATTATTCTCTTAATGTAGCACTTCTGAATTTCTCAACATTAAAGGACTATATTCGCTAGGAGGGCTTTATTTGCAATGGGGTTAGGTTTCTTAATATTCTATGTATTACCTAGGTTAGGTTAATAGCTGTTGTAGGCGTATAATTTGATATTCTCTAAGTAGTTCTCTTTGTCCAAACCACCTCACAGAGGTTACGAACGAGGAACAGGAGAGGAAAAGTAGCAATAGAGGCTAAAGTAGAAGACAACTCTTGAAAGCACTCATGGAGTAAAGATGGTAGGGAAGATAAGAAATATAACCCAGGCTCTGAGCCTGAAGACATCGCTTTAGATGTTCCCAGGTTGTTTTCAGCAGGAATCGAAAACATTGACTATGCTCTAAATCAGAAGTTTGAAAAACAGGGTGGTATAGACGGGCAAATTAAATATATGAGGGAAAGTTTTAAATAACTTAACTGGTGGGCACTATAAATTGTGGTTGAGTTCCTTAACCTCTGTGTCCCCCTGTTTCCTTCCTTTTAAAACAATGACCCCAGGTGATGCTGAACATTGCTTAGAACTATGACTTTTATGTGTCTGACTTACATGGAACAGAGTTGGGGTTCTCCAGAGAAAGAGAACCAGGGGGTACACATACAGGTATCTTCTGCGTCCAAAGGCAGGAGAAGACTGATGTACTAATTCAAAGACAGAATATTCTCTCTAACTTTGCTATTTTGATCCATTCTGGCCTTAAAGGGTTTGGATGAGGGCCACCAGCATTGGAAAGGGCAATGTGCATTATTCAGCCTGATAATTCAAGTGTTAACTTCGTCGAGAACTCCCTGTGGAAAAACCCAGAATACAGCTTAACCAAGTATCTGGGTATGCTGTTGTCCTGTCAGGGGGACGCACAAAATTAACCCTTCCAAACTGAGAGAAAGAATTAAGATAATGCAATATTGAAGTTCAAGCAGGCCTAGGAATCAGAACACCGGAGCTGTATAGACATCTGTTGAAGCGGATCGTTTCCCTGGGAGCTTGTGTTTTGTGCACAGAGAAGACTGCTCAGCCAGCAGGGCTCAGTCACTCAGAGAGGCAGTTACCACAGAACCCTGCCCTTCTCACTCTTGGCTGTGCTGAGCATCCTGATGGGAAGGAAGGCCTGGCAAAGCAACCTCCTTTTGTGCCTCAGTCCATTCTTCCTTTCTCTTATTTTATGAAAAAATTAAACAAAACTTCATATTAAAATGAATGAATAACAGTCATTAACACAATGTGTATTCGTACCTTCAAAGCAGGTAAGATATAAGATATAAACCAAAAAGATTCTCACACAAAAAGAACAAACAGATAATAACACAAAAGTTGTGTTTTTCAGCAGTCTAAGATAAACTAGTAGCGTAAAGGACCAGATTAGCACATATATTAAGATATTCAAAACAACGAAGTATGTAATTTGAGGAAGTGTATGAGCTTTTCCCTACTTCCTGGTTATCTCTCTTCTATGTTACTCTTTATTTGGGTATTTGCATGTTTTTGTGTTTCTCAGATAAGAGAAACCAGGCACTTGAGCCCGTGTGTCTGACTTATTTCAGTTCACATTACATTCTTTGACTCCACTGCTGACACTTGGAGCACAGCTGGTGTTCCTTCAGCACATGTCAACTCCTTTTCCTGACTTTCTAAGACAGCTTGGAACTCTCAACAAAGTTTCCAGTTCATCAGGGAAAGTAATATGAAATTAAATATTTGCAAAGGGAACCAACTAATGATTGATGTTCATTGAATTTTTTGTTTTTGTTTTTGTTTTCTTATTTTGTCCTGGGAAGCTATTACAGCAAATGGACACGGCACCCTGTCAAGAAGAAAGTTAGTAAACTTCAGAGCAGGTTCTAGGAGGACAATTTCCTTGTGTGAACAGGCTTGTGCCTTCCAGGTCCAAAATAACCAGACTGGTTGGGAATCTCAGTCTTACAGCAGTATTACAAGATGACAAAAATCAAAAGCCCGTGTCCTCTAATACAAGGGGTAATTCAACTAGGGATTCTCAAGTCTCATTTCAAACATTAGAGGTGCCCATACATTCCCCATCCTCACTGTCATGAGGACAGGGCTAAGGTTGAATGGGGAGGGGAACAAAGAACAGGGGAAGGGGAAGGGAAGGAAGGAAAAAGGGAAAAAAGAGAGAATGGAAAGAATAAAATGAAAATGAAGCTTGTGTAAATGGGGAGGGGAAGAAGGGTTGAAGGGAGGGGAATGGGAAAAAAGGAATTGAGATGTGTTATATACAAATACAAATTCCCCATGATGGATGTGATCAATATGTGTGACAACTATGTACTAGGAAAAAGATAAAGTTTAAGAAAATTCATTCAATGAAAGGACTCACTCTTTCGTTGGTGCCGCAGAAGTGCGCAGAGTGCAGATGTGAGTTGGCAAAGCTGTGACTTCCCCCTTGCTCCCTCCAGCAAATACACCATGGTAGCCACCACGGCGGAGATTCGGGATAGGGTAAGGAAGAGGTCAGCCCTGAGATGGATCTCTCACACAAAGAATATAAAGTGAAATCCCTCAGTAGTATTTTCCCCCAAACCAATACATACACCATGTGAAAGATCTAGGTTCAAAAGGTAATTGTACCATTGGAACCTGAGTGGTTCAGTGTTAGATTTAGAAACGATGACACTCAACAAAATGAAGGAATCAATATAGACAGTGTTTCCCCTTCTTTCTAGTCTATCATGGAATGGAAACACCCAGCTCTTTATTCTGAAAAAAATAAAACAATAAATAACTCGCCCAAGGCTTCTTTTTCTGTGTGGACATGAATGGATCTGGAACTGGGACCGTGTCACATTCACAGAAGTAAACTTACAGGACAGCATATCCAGGAGCCAGGCAGGTCCTTAGGTCATACTATCATGTAGCCTTTGTGGATGTCTAGTTTCTATCGTTAATATTTGCCTCTTTACCTTTGAGTTAAGAACATGGCAGGTGGTACCCCCATGTGCTAGAAGGATTCATCAGTGAAGTTGGATCAGCTGTAAGTATCAAAGTGCCGAATGACTGGGACCTTATACAACCAAGGACAAGAAAGGGAGTAATGGCAGCTGTCTAGACCAGGGCTGACAACTTTTCTGGAAAGGGCCACGGAGTCATTTTAGGCTTTTCAGCCCAACTGTGCAACTATGGTGTTGTACAAGAGCGGCCATAGACAATATGTAAACAAACAGAGTATGGCTGTGTTCCAATAAAACTTTATTTGAAAAGCAAGCTAGTCAATGGATTCGGTTCACAGGGTGCAGTTTGCTGATTCCTACTCTAGAAAAGCTCCAGGGGAAGCCTGTACTTTGGGAAGACTTAGAGGCTGGTTAACTTGGAAACTCATGTTAATTGCCAAGACAGACGGCCATTTTCTTAAAAGGAGCGTTGTCAGGACCGTGCCAGTACAGTGGGGCCACTGAGTCTTTCGGTGCCTACCTCAGAGAATGCCCAAGGCACACAGTGAAAATAAGGAATTATGCTGACCTCACTACGCTCCCCAGGCTGTGCCAGAATGAGCAAGTGAAACCTCATGAAGAAAATAAGATACTGAAAATCTCATATGTTATTTTCTCTTATTCCCCTCTGCAGGACTATAGCGCGGGCTATGGCTCACATAGGAAGGAAAATAAACTTCTGTTTAACTAGTTATTATCAAGATATATTACCTTCTGCCCATAGCATAAGTCTTAATTCTAGACACTGTATGTGCTACTTATATAGACTATACAACTGAAGGATTTGCAGGTACTAAATAAGGAATATGTTTCTTTTAATCAGCCAAAAATGGGCTGGGCAATGGGGTGGAGGAGAAGTCATATATTGTAATAGCCATATTAAGCTGTACTAAACTTAAAATAACAGAGAAAACGTTTCCTTGAAGCTAATAGGAAAAATCAGTTACCAGGCTCAGAACCATGAACCTGAGTTGTCACCCCGCTGCGCAGGCTTACAGAGAGAGCTCCTGTGCTGACTGTCTCATTATGAAACACGGAGTCATTATAGGGGATAAATGAACCGATATGAATGAAATACCTGTAATTGCCAACATGAAATTGCACGCCAAAAATCATCGGAGTCCTAGGGTGATGTGGAGAAGTTTTCTAAAAGCTCAAGAAGAATTTCCTTTACTAGTGGAATGGGATGCTTAGCCGGGGGTATGTTTGTAAACTTGGACCCTTGGGCTTCCTCTGATACTGGAAACAGAAGAGAAGGGAAGCCCTTTGTTGAACTGCTTTTCCTGCAGGAACTTACTGTATTCTTTCGTTTGGGATACTAGAAGTAACAGCAGTGATGCTTAGCCATAGGGGTGAGGAGAATCAACTCCCGCCCAGGCTCTGCTGGCCAAGCTGGGAGCCACAGAAACTGTGTCTGCCCAGGGTTGGGTCCCCACAGCGAGCTCATCTGCCCAGATGCCTGGCTTGCCTCCACATCTGCACAGAGTCACATCGTCTAGCGATGGCCCGTCCTCATAGTCTGGCAGTGGTGGCACTGGAATGCTGGGCCCACCCTGGAGTTGTCTGGAAGGCAGAAGACTCCGGGCCCACTGGGGGCCTTGCTGTGAAGACCTCTCGGGACTGGTCAGCCAGATCCAGGAGGGTTCCAAGCTGAGCTCTTCAGTGCCTTCTCTCATAGCCTGAGATTCTTCCTGCTGCAGAAATCTACAGAATGAATTCCCGTGGTAAATAAGACCCAGTGAAAGACCAGTGGCAGCAAGCAGCTTGTTAAACAAGTATTCTGTGGGAACCCTCGGAGGTGGCAAGAGGAGGAAGGCCTGCTGTGCTGCCTCTTACCCGTTCATAGAAGAAAAACGTCAGCACCTCTCGTGCTCCTCCCTCCACCCTCTCTCCTTCCCCGCTCCTTCCTCTGCATGCGCTCTTTCTCCCTATTTTCAGTACCAACGTCGGGTAAAGCACAGAGCTCTGCTCTCTCCTCTGCCCTCTCTTGTACATGCTCCCCCATCTCCCTTTGTTACGTGAGTGTCACGCTGTTTTAATAAAGTTTTAGTAAGATCTGTACAACGTGTGGACCCATATGCTGCCCGGTATATCAGGCACAAGAAGGGTACCCGGCTTTGCCTTCCAAAAGTAAGAAGTTACTGCTGGTGCCAGGGAGGGTATAGTTCAGTAAATCATCACCAGTATTGAGAGGTTACCGCGTAGGAGGCAATAAAATATCAAGGTAAAAAGCGGGAAAAGTGGAGCTAATTAAAATAGAATTCAAGGATCAAGATACTGTGCAACCGCTGTTCTGAATCACTTTGCGTATATTTTACAATTTTGAAGAGCTCAGGTATATGCTCTGTGCATCTCCGCTGATCTGAGATTAAAACTCCCTGTGCTGGGTGATTGATACACAACATTTGAAGTAACAGCTGGTTTTAAAAATAAATATCTTAACAGGAAAAAAGCAACTGTACCTTATGATTAAAAGATTTATCACTTACCCCCTTCACTGACTAAACAGCATCACAAATAGTGGGCCAACTTGGCGTTATGCGTGCTCTCATAATGGTGCAGCGTAACAGGAAATGCATAACTGGCCCAACCAAAATGTTTGCCTGGCATCTGGTCTTTAAACCTAACAGATGACAGAAAATTCAAGAAATAAAGCAGCAAGTTAAATGGTATTTCAAAGAAACAGTCAGACAAATTCAAACTTTAAAACAGTCCATAAGACAACCAATCTGATCTCTTAAAAAAATCAAGATCTTAAACAAGAAAACAAAATAGCTATGGGCCTGTTGTAGATTAAAAGACCATGGGAGCACAACAGCTGAACGGAAGCCTTGACTGCTTTCTGGTTCAAATAAACACACTATGATAAAACAAACAATCATTTGGATAATAATCAAGGGAAAATTAATATTGGCTACATCATAGGTATGAGATAGATATTCTCCTTAGATGAAACAATGATAATGCAGTGATGTAGGAGATTCCACACTAAAAAACTAGAGGTTAATTATCATGAAGTTGGGAACTTACTTTCAAATTGTTCTGGAAAAGTTAGCCATGTTTAGCCCCAAGTGGTAGTACATGCTTGTGATCCCCCCGCTCTGGCAATTGAGGCAAAGTGATTAAAAGTGCAGTACAGTCTGCACAACTTTTCGTAGTGAGACCTTCTTAAAATAAAAGTTTCAAAAAGTCTGTGGATGTGTTCAGTGTGATGGCCATGGAGTGTTTTGTAACACATCATCCTTGATAAAGAAATCAGTCAGCTCTCATTTTGCTTCTCTCGTTTATACTAAGGAAAATGTGTTTAAGAATCTGCACCTTTAATAATGTAAAGGCAGCACGGCCGTAGGGGACTTTGTGTCTCAGAGGCTTAACCAATGCCTTCTGGCAAATGCTGAGGCTGAGTATTTTTTAAAAGAAAACATATCACAACTGCCACTGGCCACTACCACCACCTCCACCAGGCTCCTCTGACGCAATAAAAGTTAAGGAAATGTTATCACCTGAGATCATATTTTCCAACTGGAATTTGTTGGGAAATAACAAAGCTGGGCTCACAGAGTCACGACTTTCCGGCAATCCGGAGTCTAATTAAATCAGCCCATATTATCTCATGTGCCGTCCAGTGCAGCACTATGTAATACTACAGATTACTGGGGATTGCCAGGGCCTTACCGCACAGTATTAAATTGTATAGATAATGACTTTTGGCATTTTCTTTAGAAGGGACTGGTTTCAATATACAGTAAGGCAACATCGTTTTACTATCAATGGTTAGTTCATCACCAACTTTTTCTTTCTTTCTTTTTTTTAAGTCCTGAAAATAGCTTACCAAAGATTTGTCATTTCCTGCCTGGAGAAAGTTCTGGAGTATTTGTGTTTTTATAAATATCAGATGTGTAATCTCAGACTTGAACTCTTATAACTAGCCCCAAGGCATCATGAGCCGCAAGTTGCTACGCGAAAATTAAAAGGGTCAAATTCAAAAGGGATGTGTGTCAGAAGGGTGTGTGACAGGGCATGAGTGTAATATGCATCCCTCCAATGGACCTGTTGCTGCTGCAGAAACTGCCATCTGTCTTTCACTGTTGGTTAGACTCCCAAATACCTTTTACAGCCCCCCAGTAGTGAATAGCGTCCCGCGGGCTCAATTGGAAGAAAAATATATTAAATTGGCTCCTCTTAACTGAGAGGAAGGGAGAGAAGTGTTTAAATGACTTACTATCTCTTGGGCTCTATTTACTCAGTTAAAAAATATTGTACCCTAGTATTTCAGAAATGAGAACTCTTTGAACCTCAGTAAGAGCCTTTCGGGGGTCATTTGGTATCCTGGAGGAGAGGGCACTTGATGCTATTGTTTTATTGGCAGCATTTATCATTCAGTCCCACTTCCTATTTTACCTTTTTCTTTAACACTGGATGATAAAGTAGGGTCATAAAAACAGGCCTGCAGGTTTGAATTAGTCTCCATTCAGCTAACCCATTGTTTCTCAGTTGTAGTCTGCTACTATAACGTGCAAATTCTCTATGCTAGGATATATTCCCAGCAGAGCAAAGAGAAAATGAACAGCCACGGTAAGGGTGGTGACTAGAATGAGAAGTAAACTCCTGAGAGATTCCGGTTAAGATAAGGACATGGAGAATGGTGACTGGCGCAGGAAAGGAGTGGTCAGCTTCAGGAGGTGCAGAGACCAGCGCAGTGTAGCAATAAAGACATTCAGCTCACTGGTAATATAGAGACAGACTTTTTCTTAATTGAAAGGGACTCTGGAAAACAAAATTGGAAGACAAAAAAGTTTTTATTTAAAATAAAAGTGGTGGACTGTCTTGAATCTAGTAGCAGAAACTATGGTGCACAAGGAACTAAACTTTGACCCAGATGCAAAACTCTCTCACCCAGGTGGTAAGCGGACGTGTGCAGGGCCTGTGAGGAAGCTTTGCAAAAAAATTGAAGATCACTCTGTAGTTACGGGATTATTATTTTAGTGGAAGACAAAGCATGACCCAGCCACTACTTTCCTCCAGAGTAAAGACATTCATGTAGTTATCATAATGAAGTGCTGAGTGTGGCTGTTACAAGAAATTATTTCATCAATTCAAGACTTCTTTTTTTATTTTAAAGAGAATTTAAAAACCAATAGAATGGTACAGAATTTCAAAACAAGATGATAGGAAATAAACAATGGTTGTTACATTGCACACAGTTATCTTCAAAGTAGTTGCTCAAATCACCAGATATAGGCATGCAAAGTCGATCAAAGAATTAGGCATTAACTGCTCCTTTCAATGAACCAATAGAAATTACTAGTACAATTCTATTAGCTGTAAGACTTCTTCAATTATAACATGTATCATTATTTTAAATGCCAATAAAAAAGAAGCAGGTCTGACATATTCATTATGAAGTCTACATCAATTTCACGGATGTTGAAATGTAGAAAAACATACCTTGGAATTTATTAAATACCTAACATAATCAGAAGTCAATACATTATTTTAATTTGATAATCAAGAGATTGCAGAATATATAGAAAATAGCAGAAGAAATCAAGAAAAGATAGAGTGATTGCTTTATGGGGAGTTTTCGGGGCATGAAGAGAAATAGGATAGGACTTCTTTGATTCTATGTATTAAACATGTTTTTTTCCTTTTAAATAGTGTTCATAAATTATTTTGCTAAAAAACTATTTAACCTTTAACTGCTTCATATTCTATATATCTTGTTTCATATTATTGGAAAGTCTCCTGAAGTTAAGACATGGGATCACAGGCCTCAAAGAATATTCTAAAGAAAAAATATGGAAGATTGTATACATTTCCCTAAAAGTCAGACCATATCACTTTAATATCCAATTACAGTCCTATTTCATTAAAGTCTGCCAAAAGTTCTGATGTCATGTGGGCTGTGCTTTTCTGAGTCTATTGCTTTTGGGCCACCCCAGCAATTCCCCATGCCAGAGGGAGGATAGACTTTGGAGGAAGGCAAGACAGCCTTTGCCCTGGGGATGGGCGCTGTCGGGTCAGCTGGGCAGCGTTTTCAAACTGCAGAGCTATCTCAATGCGATACTCACACATGTCAAAGAAGACCCTCCCCACCTGACCCAGTGCGCCCCTCAAGGCCCTGCTGTCTGTTTCTGCAGATGTTGCTTCTGTTACTGATGAGAGCACACTGTTTTCCAGGCTGTTAGAGCAGAAACAATTTGAGAGTTATTCCACACGTAGAGCTTTCCATTGTACGGATTCCTTATTCAGATGTGTGAGCGGGGGAAGTGATTTCTGTCCCACATATGTGTAAGCCCCGCCTCTACAACAGCGAAGTATTTGAGTGTCCATAATGCCCCAGGGCCAAACAGAGTGTTAGACATACCACAGGTTGTCTATGAATATTTGCTACTTGATTTTTAGCATGATCTAAACATTTCTGTCTTGCTCAAAGCTGGTAACAGCTGTATGTTTACTAGCACCATAGCCATTTATTCGTAAGGTCTTTAATAGCTTTGTTTAATATTTCTTACTAATACTGTACTTGATGTCTTCCATTTCCAGGGACACTTTAAATCCTCACTTGGAAGATTTATAATGAGAAAATATTCACCGAAATAAAGCAATTAAATGCTTAACTTTAAAAGCTTATCAGATGTTTACACCTCGGTTTTCTTGTGACTATGTATATGTTGAGATAGATTCAAGGTAGTGGGACATCTACCTAAAACTCAATCCCAGTATGAAAGTGCAGTTAATAAAGATGACTTGACATATAAGCAAAGGTATGTAGAAATATTTTGCCTGTCAGCATTTATCAAATGTCTTTAATAAAAAGGATAAGATATGAAAAGTGTCTAGCGTTGTCTGGGTGTTCAGTAGGTACTTATTAAAAGAAAATAATGAAATAGAACCTGAATGTCAGGTATGGCATTTAAAAGAGCCAGGAAGCTATTCAGGAGTGCTCATGCACCTGAGGAAAAGGCTGAAGATACGTAGCTGAGATAGCGTTTTTTATAAAGAGTTGTCGCATTGCCCACCTCAAATTCCGTTGCTTAGCCTGGAGACAGTTCCCTTACTCCTCCCAGGAGAACAGCTTCGCAGGTCTTCCAGCCCTGACTGAGCAAATGGGCTAGGTCCGTGAGGGGAACCTATGGCCCGGGGGCCACAGCGAACTGTCTGAAAGCTCTGCAAGGTTCGCCAGCACTGACCGAGGCCTTCTCTCCTAAAGGAGCTCCCCACACTCTGGGTTGGTTCACAGCGAAATGAGAACATTGCTGCTCCTTTCACAGCACATGCAGTGGTGCTTCGTCCTACTCAGCTCAGCCCCAAGGCCCCCAGGACCTTCTTCAGCTGAGTGGAAGGTCATCCGCATAGTCGCGGGCAGGCTTTGCGTTCAGGTACCTCTCCGTTGTTGAGACATCCAACTAAGTGAACGAGAGAGGAATGAAAAATAACAAGGGTTCGGAAGAGGAGGAGAGAGCTCAGGAAAGGCAGTCATGAAGGTGTAAATCAGCTAGTGCTGCTGAAACAAAAAGCATGAAGACAAGCCTGTGTAATGAGGGGAATGGGGGCATTTTTATGGCTTTGAACGGATTTAGCGGTGAGACTTTACTGTTAATAATCATGGAGTCCATTTGTAATTGTGACCCAGGTGTGGAATGTCCTGCTGTCCTCATGCCCCCTGCCAAGCCGTCTTCCTTTTCTCCCACGGCCTTTCGCTCTTCCTTCCTCTGACAGACCTTCACGGGTGGGGCTTCAGGGAGGGCCAGCTCCCTTCCCAAGCTCTCTGCCCGTTCAGACAGTTACCTTGCCCCACACCAATAAAGTGATTTAGCCTGGGCCTGTGGGGATGTAAATCTTTCAGGGACTATTTATACATCAGTTGAATATTTTTATTTTCCTGTCCAAATGTCCCCTATGTGTCCATCACTGTTGTAAAAGGTGGCTTGCAAAGATTTTTTCCCCTATTACTTTGTTCAAGTTCATCCTCATGTGGAGCCCCATTTGTTTGTAAAGCAATATGAAACTGGGTTCCTTGCAGCCACGGTGGGAAGAAGCAGATCTGGAGTGGCCCGCTCCTGCCCCCACCCCTCCCGACAGACCCTGAGGGGCCTCCCAGAGCAGAGTTTTAAAAGCCACCTTTTCTCAGGTACCTGGAGAATTTGATTATAACAATTGCGAGTGATATTTATCAAACTACCTACATGGCCTACGATAGGCCAATGGCTCTCCGTGCGCGTCCCAGCAATCCCGCGGCAAAGTGCTTGCATGCTGGGACCCAGTGCCCAGCTCTGGCGCAATGCGTTAACAACGGGGAAGTAGGGCAGGGGAAGATGCCCCTCAAGTGTCTGTAATTCAGCAACTGCATTTAAAAGTCTATAAACTTAAAAGACAATATTAGGGAAATGGCGTGAGGCTTTTTGAGTATGTACAATGGTGGTCTTCATAGTATCATTTATTGGAAAGCTTTTATTTCTTATTTTGCGGGTTCAGCCTCAAATTTATTCTGTACTATTAGTGAAACAAAAGGTCTTCTCAAAAGCCTTCACCTCAGAAAATAATTTTAAAAATGACAAACAGATCGTTTACCTACATGAGGAAAATAAGCGACTTCCAAACACATTTTGTGCTGTTAATGTAGACAAGCTTGGTAGCACAAAGGCCTGGAGTGTTTTTTTCTCTCCTCTTTCTTTTCTTTTTGAGAGCTAGTCTTTAATAGTCTCACAACAAATCCTTTCCCCTAGTGATTCTGACAAAGGCCTCACCCCAGTTACCTGTACAGATTTTAGGGACATTCCACAATTTATATTTCCGTTGTCTCCTAGGAACTCCCTCATGAGTCCAAGTTAGCGAAGCTTCCCTGCATGTTGCCTTTAGCAGAAAGTTTTAGAAGAGAAGGCTTCATTACCCTGAGAACAGAGGCACTTTAGAAAAGTAAACTCCGCAGTGTGGCCCGACACTCTTCTTCCCCTTTCCACTTACGGAATCAGACACAGGCCAGTGCGTTACTCGTGCAAAGTGCCAGCGCCCATGAGGTGACAGGTGTCACAGCTCCTGCCATGCCGAGAAATAGAGCCCGCTGAGCCAGCTGTGCTTATTCTCTGTGTGTCCACGCCCTCAACTCCACCCCAAAACGGGGAACACCAGCGGGACCCCGGGCTGACACCATGCACCGATTCACTCAACCAGTGTTTCCAGAACACGAGCCAGCAAGTTCTGAAGGTGCCACGTTGACAGTAAGGCAGCACCGTCCTTCACAACCCTGACAGTCTATGGGGAAGACGGTGACAAGAAAAACTATCATAAACACATGTGCTGTACAGCGCTACAGGGATGCAGGAAAGACCTCCCTTTCCCTGCAGTGGTCTCTGGCTGCGACCTAAAGGCCGGGAGGCATTTGCCAAGTGGCCAAGTATGCAAAGTGTATCCCAGGGATAGGACAGAACGTGGAAAGGCAGAGAGAATTACGTACTCATCAAGTGTCTGTAACATGGGGCTCTGGGTGCTAAGAACAAGACAGAATCTAAAGCAAAGTCCCAGGTGCCAGGACACTCCCGTCCTAGTAGAATGTGCTGTGTTCCGTATGGACAGATTGTTGAGTGTGTCGGAGGGAAAGAGTGAAGATTGCGCTGGGGATTCAGGTGAGTCTCACCTAAAGGGACTTGACAGGCAAGCTCAGGAATTTGAACTTTGACCTCTAAGGTGATTCTCGGGTGTTGACTACATTATCCTTTGAAGGGCAGGATTGATGATGACTTCCTGTGTGATGAAATTAAAACCACATGCTGTATGTGAAAGCTAACTACATTCATCCTGGCATCTTCGTGAGCAAAAGTCCCTGAGTTGATTTCGCTATCCTGTGTTGTGTGAATATTAAAACGTCGCACCATGGCCCGCAAGAGGATGTAATGTGGAGACCAGTTAGAGAGAGAGCAGGACTTATAGGTAACAGTTACCAAGTAGTGGCCTTGTGCACTGGTTTTGGACTTGAACCTGAGGCCCTGCTGCCTGTCAGAGGCCTGGAGTGTGCACGTAACTACACCTGACGCAGGAAGTGGAGAGCAGCAAATGCTCTATAAGCCACAGTGGTGTTCTGCTGAGTACTTTACACATTCCCAGAGCAATGCTTTGCTTCTGTGCAAAACCTGGAAATACGTCATATAGCAGCCAATATTTTACACTTAGTCTGCAAGCAAGGTTTAAACTTGTTGACTATCGTGTGCCTCCATCCTGTCCTTTCCTGCTATCTTGTAATTTCTTGAAAGTGCCCCCCACACAACTTTCCACAGAGATGACTTGTTTTTTTAATGGAAGTCACTTTAGTAGTTCAGCAAAGTGTTTTTTATGTTATTTATATGCACAATGTGCCGTTTCTGGCCAACACCCAACAAAACATGCACATCCGTTCTTGAGTACTACTGCAGGGCACTACCTTTAACCAAAGGCCTGAGTTAAAAGTAGAGTCCTCAGACCTAACAAGGTTCCTTATTTATGTGCAATGCACTTTATTTTTAAATAGCTTCTTGGTTTATGAAGATTGACCTCACAACATTGACTACACATAGCTCTCTAAGCATTTCTTACATTTTTTGGTGCATCAAAATCTCCTGTACAAACACAAATCGCTGGGCTGTCCCCTCAGGACTAATTCAGCAGGACTATTTCAGCACTCCGGAGTAGAGGCGGAGAAGTTATGTTCTTAACAAATGCTCAGGCAACGGTGATGCTCTTGTTTATCCTGACAGTGCTTTGAGAACCACGCATCTTACACTCCAAGTTTACCTTACTCGTTTAAGCAGTCTTTGTAAGCTGTGGCCTCAGATGCTGATCAGAGATTAGGTTAGGTTCTCAAGGCATTAGTCAGGTAAAGCTGTGAGTTAATGTCCTTTTAGTAGCCTGATACCCACGCTCTGGCTGCATGTGAGAAATACCTTTTAAAAAATACAGATCTCTGGGACTCACTTGAGTAAGACACTAGACATTGGACCAAATGCCAGTATTTAAAAACAAAGATTCTCCCGGTGGTTGTAATGTGCATCCATGAAGTTGAGAACCACAGCTTTAAATCACTGTTGGATTAAGTTAGGAAGACATGATCGTGTAACTTGCCTTGGGTGAGTTGACAGCATTTCTAAATGTGTCTGACAACTGGTATCACCTTTGAAAAACTCATTTCCTATCTCTACTGCCAGTCTAGGAGAATCACTCTCTGCAGGAGCAGCTGTTCCCTCAAACAAGTGGCACACCCTTTGCAGTCACTGGAGACCCCCTGGAGTCCCCTGTTAGAAGGTGATCTTCCTGAAGGCAGTGAGTCACAGTGCCTAAAGAATAGGGTTTAACGAGATTTGAAGGAACAAGTAGAACAGATTTGTTGTCTGTGCAGTCCATCTGGCTCTGCCATTTATGAGCCCTGGACAGTGGACATGTA
This sequence comes from Chinchilla lanigera, assembly GCF_000276665.1. Lineage (NCBI taxonomy): Eukaryota > Metazoa > Chordata > Mammalia > Rodentia > Chinchillidae > Chinchilla > Chinchilla lanigera. The sequence goes on from NW_004955434.1 coordinate 20,866,329, forward strand.
ATTTAGTCCCAGTGAACTGCCTTTCCTTCTCTAGAAATAGGACATCTCATGCAATAGTTGTGAAGCTTAAAAGACATGTTCACAGCACTTCTGGAGGTGCAAAGCATGTAGTAAGCGATTCGGTAAATGGGGACAATTTTTACTTTGCGTTAATTTGTCAGTGAACTCACTGCATGTTCTCCGACATTATCATTACCTGACTAGGTCATAGTTGATCCGTTGCTTCCTAGACAGTGGCTGTAATGTCTGCTTTGGGCATGGATGCCCATATTGTCTTTTGTGTGGTCTCTACCTATTCCAGCATCACGTGGGAACTTGTCAGAAATGCAGATTCATGAGCAGCACACTAGACCTACTGAATCAAAACCCTGGAGTGAGGCCCTCCGATTGTGTGTCACCAAGCCCTCGGGTGATATGAACACACACTGAACTTTGGAAAACACTGACTGGAGAAATCACCGCTTGCAAGACACCACAGCCTGCTACACATTCTCAAATTTATTTGGACCACTGGATCCTAACCAGAGGAGAGAAAGATGGCACCCCTTTGCTACAGTAATCTATCAGATCTCTGGGGACATAAACATTTGAAAAAGCAGCCCAGAATTTCTGACATTCCCATGATCCTTGTTTTGAGAATTACTTTTTCCCATTAAAAAATTTGGCTTTAGGCTGTAACTTTGGAAGCATTTCAGAATCATCCAATCTAATTGTAAAAATTATTAAGACAATGGGGCTGGAGCTGTAGCTCAGTGGAAGGAGTGTTTAGCTAATCTGCATGAGGGCCTGTATTTGATGCTCCAAGTGTCCAATACAGAGAGACAGAGATAGAGACAGAGACAGAGACACAGAGAGACATAGAGCGAGAAGGAGGGAGGAGGAGGAAGAAGGGAAGGAGGAAGAGAGAAAAGAAAGGAAAAGGAAAGAAAAGAAAAATAAAGAAGAACTTGGACAATCTAGGATACTCTCTACTCCCCAGGTTCATAACCATGATCACACCTGCAAAATCCCTTTGCCATTAGGACATAGATATCTTGGGGTGGGACATGTTCTGCTAACCACATCTCCATTTGGTGAGCACTCAGCTGCCATTTTAGTAGATGTTTTCGTGTATGTGATGGATAGACATCAATCTCAGTAAGGGCAAACTTTTTTCTCTTAAGGGTCAAATCCTCTCTAAGGACTGTCAACTTTTTGTTTCTCTCCATTTTAATTTTTTGTTGTTGTTGTAGGTTTATATAGTTACCTGGGAAAAATATTTAGCCTCACTAAAGCTGGAAACTCCCTTGCCTCTGCTTTGGTTTGAAAGTTAGAGAAATATTATGTCTTCAGTTTACAATAGTAAAATTGTGTACAATAACACAGTGATTAAGATTATTTTATACTTACTCAATTCTAAAAATTAGAAGACTGAGTCCACATAAAAGAAATAGAAAATATAAACATGATTCAAAGGGAAATTTCTAAATGTTCACTGTTAGTTTAAATCTCAGCTACATTTATCAAAGACATGTTATTCATATTTTTTGCCCACCATTTTTTATTTGTGTTAATAAAATTATGAACATGTAATTTAATCACAAGTTCCTAAAAACAAAGAAGTTTTCATTAGAGTCAGAGAAGTATAAAAGAAGAGACAGTAGAGATCTGAAGTGTGAGAGGAGTTGAACATCAATTGCTGGCTTTGAAACCAGAGGAAGAGGCCACAAGCCAAGAAATGCAGTGGTATTTAGCAGATAAGAATTGCCCTTAATAGACAGCCAGCAAAGAAATGTAGGCATTCATCTTACAGCAAGGAGCTGTATTTTTCCAACAGCCTGAAGAAACAAGGAAGCAGATTCTCCCCTAATGCCTCCAGAGGAAGTGAATCCGTGCCAGTGCCTTGATTCGGGTCTTGTGAGTCACTAAGAAAGGGAAGAGCTAATCCATTCTGTTTCTGAACTTCTGACCTATAGAATTGTGAAAGACTATTTTTGTGCTGTTTTAAGTTACTGTATTTGTAGTAATTTGTTATGGTAACATTAGAAAATTGACACTGAGTAAAATGTGTCAATATCTTTAAAAAGTCATTAGTCATTCAAGAAATGCAAATTAAAACAACACTGAGATTCCACCTCACCCCAGAAAGAATAGCTATCATCAAGAAATCAACTAATGACAAATTCTGACAGGGCTATGGGGAAAAAAGAATCCTTCTCCAAAGTTGGTGGGAGTGTAGACTGATGAAACCACTGTGGAAATCAATGTGGAGATTCCTCAGAAAACTAGGACTAGAGGTCCCACTTAACCCAGCTATTCCCCTTCTGTGTACTTTCCCAGAAGAATTAAAAACATCATACCACAGCAGTATATATGCACCTATGTTTATAGCAGCACAATTTATAATAGTGAAGTCTTGGAAACAACTCAAATGCCAGTCCACTGAGGAATGGATAAAAAAGGTGTGATATTTTTATATAATGGAGTACTACTCTCAGCTATAAAAAGGGTAAACTTGAGGCTTTTAGAGGTAAATTGATGCAACTAGAGACCATACTCATAAGTGAAATAAATCAGACCCACATGTGTATACATCATATTGTCTCCCTAATGTAAGAAACTGAAAGAGTAAACAAGATCCAAAATTTACAAAAGATATTGTGAAAGGGAGAAAAACTACTCAAAAGGTAAGAACAACTGGGATGGGAGAAAGGAAAAAGAAGGAAAGGAACAGAAAAAATATATATATTATATATATATTATATATACACGCACAAAATAACTAAGATAATTATACTAGTAATTTCTGTATCATTGTTTTTAATGTTTTTTCTTCTGTAAAATAAAAAGTCCTGAAAGATTAAAAAAAGTCCACATATAGTTTTATATTCAAGAAAAAATTCTGCATAAATGAATGTGAAATAAACACATTTTCAGATAAATGAAAGCTGACAGAATTTGATGCCAGAAGACATACACTATAAGAAATGCTGAAAGACATTCTTCAGGATAAAGGACAATGACAGCAGCTATAATTCTAGATCACAAGGAAAAAAATGAAAACACTAAAAATGATAAATATACTGGCAAATACAAAAGACTGTTTTCTTAATTTCTTTAAAATTTAAATGATTTATTTTAAAATTCCAACATCACACTATGTGGTAAATATATAAAAACACTACTACAAAGGGTAGAAATGTTAATGAAATGATATCACTACTTCTTATGATGGAATGTGATGTTAGTTCTAAACAGACTGTGATAAGTGTGTGCATGTGTGTGTGTGTGTGTGCCAGTGTCACACAATCTGTAAAACTATACAAAATGATGTAACTAGAAGCTCTTTGTAACATTAAAATGGAATATTAAAATAATGTATATCCAGAAAAAGCAAGAAGAGAGATAGGACTATAAAAAGCTGCTGGGAAATACACAAAAGAAATAGCATGATAGTAGACATAAATATAAGTGTATCAAGAGTTAAATTAGGCTAATTGGCTAAATTCAGATTGACAGACTGAATCAAAAAGCAATGCTAAGTTTTATAATAACTACAAGAGACATTCAAAATATGAAGCCACAATAAATTTTAGCTAAAAGAATGGAAAGTTATGCCATGTAAACAATAAACATAAGAAAGTCAATGTGGGTCTACTAATGTCACACAAGGTAGAGTTCAGTACAAAACATATTGCCAGAGATGAATAAGGATATTTCATAATGATATAAGCATTAAAAAGAATACAAAGCTATTGTCAATGTATATGAACCTAATCACACAGTCTAATACATGGAGCAAACACTAACATGCTGAATGGAGATATGATAAATCTACAAACACTTCAAAGTTCTCCCTTAGTGATTGACAGTACAACTATGTAAAATAATCTGGAAGGTTATATAAGATTTTAGCAACACTGTCAATCAGAGTTTATGGAGCATATACTTATCAACCTTAGAATACACATTCTTTTCAAGTGCAGCTAGAATGTATACCAACAAGATAAACTCTATGTTCCCTCACAAAATAATGTAATTCCAGAATATAACGGTATAATTTCTGGTGACAATATCTATAAAGACATGCACAGGATTGCTCATACTTGCTTACCATTGGAATCACCCCAAAGTCCATCAACAGCAGAATGGATAACCAAATTGTGATATATTCATGTAATGTAATGCTCCTTACCAGTTTAAAAACTAGCTGTTACACACAACAGTATGGTTAAATCTCAGATATTACACTGAGGGAAAAAAGGCAGACACAAAATAGTATATTCTATTGCTGTGGTCTGAATATCTTTGTCCTGCCAACATGCGTGTGTTGAAATCTAGTCTCCAATGTGATGGTCCTAAGAGAGTGAGCCACTGGGATGTGATTCAGTCATGAGGTCTCTATCCTCCTGCAAAGGATTAATGTCCTCATAAAGGAAATTTGAGGGGGTCCTGTTTTCCCATTCTCTCATGTGAGGACCCAGCACGAAGGTGTCATGTATAAAACGGAGCGGTCTATCATCAGACACTGATTGGCAGGCACTTGGATTTTGGACTTTCCTGCTTTCAGAATTGAGAGCAACGATTTTCTGTTACTTATACTACCCAGTCGAGGGCTTTTTTACAGGAGCAGAAATGGACTAAGACAACCATGCCACACAGAGCAGGAAAAACTTGCCTATGGTAATTGGAATCAGAAGAGTGGGGACCTCTGAGAAGAGAACTTGACTGGAAGGCTGTCTGAGAATTTTCTGGAAGGCATAAAGGGTTCTGTATTGACTGTGCTGGTGGTTACATGGATGTATTCTTTTATCAAGCTCATTGAGTTATACTTAAAATGCACCTTTTCCTGTATTTGACTTTTTACCTAGGAGAAGAGGAAGGGGCAGTAACTATTTAAATCTAGTTGTTAGACTAAGAAGAAAAAGTTCAGATCAGTAGATTTGGATTTTACTCGCAAGAAAATACATTTTTATACATTTGAAATTCACTATAAGTCAAGCACTTTAATCAAAAAAGATTTAGAAACATTAAAGTTTTCTCACATTCCTCCTGAGTGATGGACTGTCACACATTGGTCCTGTGGTTCCACTCAGCCCTTCCACTCTAGTAAATGAACACTGGCTGACAAGGCTGTTGTGCAAATCCGAGCTCCACTTTCCAAGTACTTGACCTCTTTGCTATATTTGATTATTTCCCAGAATGTGTTTTTCCTAATATGAACCTTTTGTGTAAAAATGTCTCTAATACAGAGCTACTGGCTATTCTTTAAGTGAAATATGACCTGCTGCTTGTAATTGGACTTAAATGAAAACTCAACCTCAGACAAAAGATTGAGAACAGTTAAATATTTCACTTAAAAGCTCTATTTTGGTGATACAAAGGAAGAAAAGAGCCAACAAAATTATATATTTAAGATCTGTTTGGCAAACAAGCAATAGTTATTTTGTTTAAAGATGAGAGAAACCATGGCAGAAGCTGATGTTTTAAAAATCTTCAGATTACTGATCCTCCACTTTTATTGTGTTTTAAGGCAGCGGTATGTCACAAATTGTCTTCCCACTGTATGGACAGCTCACTAAGGAGCAGACTGACAGCAAGGGGTTTCCAAATCTACAAGGAGACACAATTAGGCAATGATTACACTCAAGGGTCACAGTTCTTGCTTTAATAGTTTGTTTTATTATTCAAGTGGATTACAGTCAGTTGTTATGAATACTTTTGGACTAATATAAGAATGATTATAAAATATTCTGACCCTGTTTTAAAAGAATAGAGAAAAAGGTAGTTTTTTAGTTCAAATAAGTAAAAGGCAACCAATTAGGAAAAAAAATGTTAGTAGGAAACATAATTTGATAATTTCCTTGCTTAGGAAACATCTAACCATTTTGGCTTCTCATTCATCCAAGTATATTTAGCATGACATTAGATCATGAAAGTTCATAGTTACTTAAGATGATTTCCTTGTTTTAGAATAACTTACAATCAAATTGTAAGGACAAGATATATGCACTGGAAACTTATGTAACGTTCCAAGAGTTAAAGAATACTGAAATTTATCTATCAAAGAGATAGTATAAAACAGTGAATGACCAAAGGATTACTAGTTAGAAAGATAATCATTGAAATGTGAGAAAAGGGGCTGGGGATTTAGCTCAGTGGCGAAAGTGCCTGCCTGGCAAGCGGAAGGTCGTGAGTTCAGTTCCCAGTACCGGAGAAAAACCAAAAAAAAAAAAAAAAAAAAAAAAAAAAAAAGAAATGTGAGAAAAAAGTGACTGAAAGGAATTGAATCTTGTTGTATAAAAAGATAACTTCAGTGTCAGTTCTGCTGCTTAACCAATGTGTTAGATTTCCTAATTGTCTGTTCTACTCTGTGCTCCTGAGGACATGAATTATGACTTATGAATAAGCAACATTTATTAAACACATATGATAAACCTGCACCATTGTAAATTTCACATATTTTCCATGTATTAAGTCATTTAGCCCTCCCAAAAACCTGATAATGTGGCTACTCTCTCCATGTTTAGAGAAACTGAGGCTTCAAAAGCTCAAGAGACACCTGGGAGGCGTAGAAATTGTGTGGCAGACCTAAGGTATGAAAAAAGCAGTCCAGTGGCTTAATCCCACTACTGAACCACTTCTCATTGTCTTGGTTTCATTTGTGTCTGAAACAATGCACAGCACAATGTCAGTATAAATAGCGAGGTGAATACATGCTTGCTGAATCATTTTCATAATTGTAAGTTTTCAGGAAACATTTCTGAGGATTAAGGAAGTGTTAGTAAAATAACTCCAGAAAGAGTCACTGACCCTTGAAAACTATAGAAAACAGAAGTGCCTGCAAGAAATGTTAGTTTGTCACCAAACCATGGACATCCTTGTTCTTTCATTCCCTTCTCTGCCACAACCCGTGCCTCTCTCAATGGTCCTGGGGAAAGTAGTGAGGGGATGAAGAAAATTAGACAAAAGACAAAGTTGAGGTCAAGTGGAGACCTCTTTCCCGATGGGAGAAAAGGAACTGCCCAAGAATTGTAGAGGGTGTATTTATACACTCAGGATGTTGATGTCAGTTTCAACCTCTCTGCCTAGCAATCAGCTTGCAAGCTGGAACAGCTTGTTTACATGGCTCTAGGAGCTCCCCTTGTTCTGCGGCAGGCTTTGTCTTTGTCTTGGCCCTGCATGGGTGATTGATTTCCAGCTTCAGCTGCTGGAAGATGTAAGTAGAGCCTACATCTCCCTCTTCTCTATTTTGTAGTGTGAGTGGTGAGTGGTCAATTGAAGTTGGGGGAGTTGTGTTTGGAGAACTCTAGAGAAGTCCTTCTCATTCTCGAACCCCTTTCCATTCTGGGTGAACTTATTCATTTAGGCTAAACATTTTCAGTCCAAAGATTTTTGGTACCTGTATTCAGCAAGTTATCCCTATACAGTCATACAATCCATAACAGTAGTGAGTTACCAGTATGGCTGGCAATTGTCAGAAGTTGTTAGTGATTTGAACCTTTTACAGCTAACATATTACTATGGCATTGTTTTCTACATCTTGTGGTTATACTTTTCTGCTGGATGTTTAAGACCAAGTTAAGGCGAGACCTGTATTAGTCAAGTTTTTGCTCTCTATCAAGGTCAGTTAGTCTCCTCAAGGTTTACCTTGGAACCAAGTACAGTACCTCTTAGATCTTCTGTCAGTATCAGCCATCTGGATGAGTCAGGGCCATTGCTTGACCAAGGTGCTTTCTGTCAAATCTTGGGGGACTTTTCTCTCCCCTCATGACTCATCTTAGGCACACTATACATCATAGAATCACTGTCCTCTGTCTTACTATAATCTCTTTGATCAGAAAATCAGGGATTCAACTGAATTATAGGATGTCACAGCAGAGGTTTTCTTACGTGCTGGAACCTCACTGACCTCAGAGGACTAAGGTCAAAATGTTGGCTATACACTTAGCCAATCTATCTCTTTAAATTTTTGGTCTCCAACCTCAGTTGTTGAACATCCAGAAGAGAAGATTAATGACATTACACTGCAATAGAGGCAGTAAGCTTAATATTACTATCTTATGTAAATATCAAACACCTTAGAATATAAAATGGAAATGTTATTTTCTAACAATCATGGATATTCTAATATTTAAATCCCTATAGAATGTTAACAGACAAAAGTTACATATTTTTACACAGAAATTTAGAAATCAAAACCGTACATAACACTACAGCATGACAATCATGAAGACATTTTGTAGCATAATTTTTCATTTTTATATAATATGAAACTTTTAACCAATCATCTCTATCTAATACATAAGAAGCTATTACCTAATGTGTTGTCCTTTAATGGGATGTACACTACATAATTTTTTTGTTAAAGGCAGAAGTCTGAATCTGAAAGAAAAGCCTTATCACCATAAGGAATTCTTGTTTTACAGTTTGGAAGACCTGTGCATCTGGAACCATGAAAACAGTTAATACACCATGAGATCAACAATAGTGAATTGTCACACACATGTGAAAATCTTTCTTAACTTAGTTTTGTACCAAGAGCATCTTTCTGAGAAAACCTTATTTTATTTTTTCTAGAAAACTTTACCTTTTGACCATGACCAAATTATTGGTGGTGTCTCCCAAGAGACTATGGAGATCCCTGGGGGCTCCTTATTAATGAACAAGGTTGGCCACTCCTCTATTCACCAACTGGAGTCCTGTCCAATAATCTCTCCCCACCCTAACAAAAAACCCTGTTTTTTGTTAATGATCTTAAATTTTTAATGAGCTGTGAGAAAACTGATTTTGATATCACTTAGACCAGCTGATAACCCAGGTAGAAGCATGCTTTTAAGTCTATAACTCAAATTGTATTGTAAACAAATACTCTCCAGAAGTGCAGAAGAAAAAAGAGAAAAGAGAAATATTGGTGAGCTCAAATAAAAAAAGAAGCAGCTGTTCATGGGTAGGATGAACAAACAAATAAACAAATACACAGAATAAACAAATATCTTACAAAATCACAGTGCCCTCAAACATATTTTGGCCAAATCGAATTATAGTAACTCTATTACAATTTTAGAAATTTGTAATTATAAATAGACTGGTTAGATTTTGTTGTTCGTCAATTAGCAGAGAGCTCTTAGAAGAAGAATTTGGAAGGTATACAATCTTTCATGTATAATGAATATACATTTTTTATTTTTTATTCTGTCCTAAGAATACTGATAACTTTTAGCCAGTTATCTCTATATATTCTATCACCTACTCAGGTTGAGTAGGTTGATTTGGGCAAAGCTAATTAATATTACCAGGTAAAGTGTGAAGATAAGTTAGGGTTGACCTGAACAGTTTGGGGTATGTCTTTGTTGGATAAGGTGACCTAAATATGAAGAAGTGATCATGGCCCTTTGGGGGCCACCACCAGGCCTGCCACTATTTAAATGGAAAGTCAAAATAAAGCGGCTGCTCAAACCTCAATGTCTTCAGATCACATTCCAAACCTTTACACCTGTTTATAGATATCAAAGATTTTCTATACCAAATAAATTTAGGAATGCAAAATAGGCAATCCCCCTTATTAGGAATCAAGAGAACACCAAGGATGTATAAAACTTTTTAAATCAGTCACTTTGAGGGGATAATCTTAAGGCCTCTTTTAGTGTCCAATTTGAGCAGTGATTTAAGTAAATTGAACCCTAACTTTGATTTTCCCTGTATAGTCTGATCCAATGATACCAGGCAAAACCTGGACACTGCTTTGTATTTGGGCTCCTGCCTCTGGCTGCAGCTTTGATTCCATCACCTTGGGTCGGGGTAAGCTGCTGGTAGTGGCTCACTGGCTCGCCTTACTGCTGGGAATGGGCTCCATCACCCGCATTCCCCCTCCCCAGGGGATGTAGTGGTCACCGCCTCTGCAGCTATGGCCACAGCTGGCTTTTCCCCCCTCTGATCTGGAGGGCTGCTACCATCATTGCTGCTTGCTGTCTTCTGCCTTGCTGCCTTCTGCCTGCTATGAGCTGCTACTCCTCTGCCAGGCCCTCCTGCCTTAGAACTGGACAACTATGAACTGAAACCTCTACAAACAGTGAGCTACAATAAACCTTTTCTCCTTTAACTTTGGGGGTCAGGTATTTTGTCTCAACAACCAGAAAAGTAACTAAGACATTTAGTGACCCTCCGTGTTTCACCAGCTGAAATCAATGATTCTCATCCAGTTTCCTCTGGATCCTGTTTTCCATTGATATGGCAAGTGAGTGCAATGAGAATGGCATTCACAAGAGACCAGGACAGCAGGAACAAACAAAGCTTTATAGAGCTGGCTGAAGGACAGCCTCTAACCAGGAGCCAGGGAAGATGTCCATCCCAATCTGGGTCTCACCTTTAGTTTAAGTATATTTTAAGTTTCCATAGTAACCATTACCTCATTTGGGGGAATCTTATAAGAATGCACAAAGTTTACCTTCTCAGGAGCTATCAAACAGTCAGCCATGTAACCACTAGAATTTAACTTTTAGCCTACTTCCCAATTTGTTGTGTTTATTCTGTTCCCATTTTATGACTCTGTTGTCCTTTAAATGGGTTGATAACTAACCAAGGGGAAGGAGTGAAGAGTATGGGTCAATTACACTTTAAGTGAACTTTAAGTGGCTTCTCCTAATATGGAGTTAAAAAACAGAAAATGGAGTCTCTCTCTTGCTCTATCACCATGTGGGTAACAGAGCCTGATGTCATTCCAGAGATAAATCTTATTCATTCACATGTTGAATTCCAAGTGTATGCCAGGTGTTTTACCCCTATAATAGTCTTCCCAGGAAAATATTATTTCCAAGTTACAGAAATTTTATAGATAATATCCCAAATTTATACGGTAGTAAGTTGTGAAATGGGGATCCGAACTTTTGTGTGGAATTCAACAACTAATAACTCCCTATGGACAAGGCAAATCCAAATTGTGGAGAAATATAACCTTAGTTGTAGCATTGAACAAGCTGTTAGGGACTATATTTTAAGAAATACATGGCCTTCCTAAACGTGAAGGTATAAAATCATTGATTCAGTGGTATTTATTGAGTGCCAGTAGCAAACCAGAGACTGTTATACATGCTCAGCATAGAGATTGGCAAGAATGGTCTTGCCCAAGGAAACTCTTGTAGGTGGAGGCGGAAAAGTAGGGATGAAGAATTAGGTAACTGTGAATAAAGGGGGTGGCATAATCAGGACATATTTCACAGTAGGTTTTGATGGGAGGGTGCTCACAGTCAGAAGAAGAACTTTGCATCAAAGTTAAACAATGGTACAAGGTGGGAACGGTGTGAAAATACAGAAGTTACATGAATGGACTGCAAGAAAAAATGTGGCTAGTTAATAGAAAATATTCATGGGTGAGTAAGGGATAAGGATAAAGAAGTTTGTTAGGGAAAACCAGAATGATAGGATGGTCCTTGATGCTACGTTACGGCATTTAGTCATGAGTCTTTAACCAGTAAAGAGCACTGACTTAGTGGCTTCTAAGACGCCAAGAAGAAATGGTGCATCCCTCCTGAACGCACTCTAAGGTATTGAATTTGAATGAACAGTCTGATCACTGGAAAATCAGGGGGAAATCACAGGGAAAATCAAAGCTATGGTTCAATTTACTTAAATCAATGCTCAAATTGGACACTAAAAGAGGCCTTAAGGTTTTCCCCTCAAAGTGACTGATTTAAAAGGTTTTATAAATCCTTGGTGTTCTCTTGATTCCTAATAAGGGGGATTGCCTATTCTACATTCCTAAATTTATTTGGTATAGAAAAGCTTTGATATTTTACAAACAGGTATAAAGGTGTGGAATGCGATCTGAAAACACTGAGGTTTGAGCAGCCGCTTTATTTTGACCTTCCATTTAAATAATGGCAGGCCTGGTGGTGGCCTCCAAAGGGTTATGATAACTTCTTCACATTTAGGTCACCTCATCCAACAAAGATATACCCCAAACTGTTCAGATCAACCCTAACTGATTTTCACACTTTACTTGGTAATATTAAATACAGTGTTCATTCAAAGAAATTAATACAATTCATTTGTTCAGACAAATTAATACAATTTGCTTGTTTTCACAGATTGGTCATCCGAGGGTAAAGGAGGCTATGTGATGGCTTCCTCTTCCAAAATATGGCATACAGGTTTCTCACTGTATTATTATTAAATACTGTCCTTGATCGTGCCTTAGTATTATAATGTAGTACATATGATGATAGGGAGTAAGTCCCCATGGACTCACAAACAAAATGAGTGAATTATTGAAGACTTTATACTAACTATATTTGTGGCATAGAATTTGAACTGTCCATTGAAGCAGTTCTAGAGAAACAAAGCTCCATTTGCCATAAGACCTCAATTTCTCTATCTACTGCCATCTTTCTTCTTCATAATATATTCTATTTTAAGCTGTAACTTTCCTCCATCAGATGCTAATGTTTTAGGAACTGAGTATCGGTAGCTTGGCATGGGTTGGAGGAGTCCTCAATCCAGCAACAGAATGAAAATGAAAATAGAATTACCAAAAGGGCAGATGCAGTATCTTATATCACTTTCATTATATTATACTTTAGCAACTGAGAAGGAGGGGAGAATATTATAGAATCAACTTGCTGCAGTCTCGCCTATAATTATATTTTTCCTTGATAAGGCATTGGCAATGAGCCCACCAAAATATTGATGTAAAACTTGATCTCCCAGAGCTGTGGAATTTCTCCAGCCCTGGGGTTGAGAGTGAGAGGTTTTAGAAGCATTTAGCAGCTGCAGTACATTCAGGAGCTGGAGGCAAGGAGCAATTCCTCTAGTACAAGCCCAAAGTCAATATATTATGTAACTACAGAAGGCACAATCTTCATCATACTTTCATATTCTTGATTGGATCTTGCCCATTCTATGTATCTTACATAGATGTAAACATACACCTTACATAATGTTTGGAGAAAGGGTGGGATTCCTATGAAGTCTTCATGGTCTTTATTTAGGGATGAGTGTCTTCTGTATAAATAGTGATACCGAGTCCAGAGCTCTACAAAAACAAGTGACAGTAAAATGTAACTGCACATGCATGCTATATTTTGAGTTTTGCTCTCTCTTACAGTCTTTTGTGTTAGTGTCAGCCCAGTTTTTCTTTTTAAAAAATTTACTAAAATACAGACATGTAGCAGCATGATTACAGCGTGTTAAGAACTGCACAATTATGAAGTCATTTAAAGCTGGAACCTACACAGTTAGTTCCATAGATGAAACTGTAGGCACTGATAGCCTAGCCAATCAAACTACCTTAATTCAACATCGCTATATCAGCAGCCTGCTTACACAGTGAAAAAGAGCGTGAGCTTATGAACCAGACACACTTAAAGTTTTCAACACTGGTATTTTGGAGCTGTATGAGTTTAGTGAACATCTGAGTCTCCCTCATCATCTGTAAGCATATAAGGAATCAAATGACATTATGCACTCAAAGCACTTAGCAGCAGCTCAACAATACATGCATTCCTTCAATTCTCTTTTCTCTTTCTCATTTTAGAATGTAATTATTTTTGTATGAGTGGCCAGAATCCTGGGATATTTACATCACAAATTATTTAGCAAGTAAAAGATCTGTTTACCAAGGTTATAAAAACAGCTTCAGCTGTGATCTTTTCAACTATGACCATCTATTTATATCAAACCAACCACTCTTCTAAAACTGATTTGAGATAGCTTTCATAATATAATATATACAGTAAGCCTGATTAAATAAGAAACACAATTTCAAAAGAGAAATAGGACCCAAATACTCTAAGCCAGTTACTGTAACTGAGTACATTCTTCAGCCAGGGAAATTTCTATCACATGTAGCTTCTATTATAAGAAGAAGGAGAGGGCCTGGGGATTTACCTCAGTGGCACGGCGCCTGCCTGGCAAGCGCAAGATCATGAGTTCGATTCCTGGTACTGGAAAAAAACCAAACCTCCCCCCACAAAAAAAAAAGAAGAAGAAGAGGAGGGTGACAATTCATCAGAAGAAGCAGGTTTTTGCCTGGTGTTCAATTCTGGAGACAATAATGTTCTTATCAGTGATTTTAATGACACCATTTCAAGGCATTATTGACTTTAACATGCTAATTAAAAATTTCACAGGAGAACCTCATTGAAGTAATCAGACCAGACCAATAATCTCTAGAGGGTCTGTCCTGGTCCAGGAGAGTCACTGGCTTCATAACTACCCAAGAGAAGACACAGTCAGAATGGAGATTCCCTAGGCTTTGAAGTGAAACTATCCTAGGTTCAAACCCAAACCAATCCTTGTACTATCTTTGAAGCGCTAGGCATGCTTGCTACCTCACATCATCTGTAAGAAGGGAAAACAATACCTTCTCCTCAGAGCATCAGTGAACGACTTAAAGAAGGGAGGGGAGTGGATCTGCCTAGTCTGGGTCCTAGGAGTGCCACAGCACTCGATCTCCAGCCTACTGTTAGCTCATGACATGAGTTGCACTATTCTTCTTTTTTTGTTTGTTTGTTTGTTTTTCATTTTTCTTCCGGTACCAGGAATCGAACTCACGACCTTGTGCTTCCCAGGCAGGCACTGTGCTGCTGAGCTAAATCCCCAGCACCACTATTCTTCTTTTGGAGAGCTTGCCACAGAGAGGCTTTGAGTCACCTCCTTCGAACTGCTTGTGCACATGCACGCACACACACACACACACACACACACACACGTGAGAGACTGGTCTTTATAATACTCCTTTGAGAATCATGAAACAAATTTCACCAAAAATTATTTTATCCTACCTTGTTCAAAGTGCTTCTGTTTCTACTTTCATCTTGAAATTATATCCTATATTGTTGACTAGGTTATGAATTTGAATTTCTTAGATTTAATAGTAGTATTTTATAGTCAGTACTTCATTTTTTGTTTTAATATTTAGCACACTAAAAAGTCATTTTCTAAATAAAACAAACCATCTTTTCAATTTCTGCCATTTCTTTCAAATTCTTGTAGTAGACAGAATTACTCTTGTAAAATCAGAATCTGTTATCAATTTAGATCAAGACTTTTCTTTCAAAAGCTAGCACTTCTACTATAAGAAAAAATAAAAGGAAGACAATTCATCAATGGAGACAGATTTTTGCTTGATATTTAATTTTTGAGAAACAAAAGCTCTCCTTTGGGTAATTTTCTAAGTGTTCTTTTTATGCTTTGTTTAGAATATTTTTCATTGTCTTCTGACCAGGACAGAGATTCATGCATATCTAAAGTTCTTTAATAATTGTCCATATATAATGTGTAGTAAAAGCTCATAAATATTTAGACTTTTTAGTAGCCTGAAACTTGAATGCACTATGAAATTATTTCAGTAATTCAGTGTAATGATAATCAAAGGACTGAAAATAAATCTCTGCTAAAATACATCTTCCCTATATATGGGGCTGCAGTTCTAACTGAAAAGAGGCAATATTTTTCAGTATTTGTTCTCTGTATTAAATATATCCCTAAAGTTGTTGGTCTAAGACATGCTGCTGCAACAGTGTGAAAAATGTTCAAATAACTGTACAACTCATTTTGTCCTGGTTCTGTATTTACTAACAAACAACTTACTGAAATTGATTACAAATTGGAAAAACAGTCATTCCAATTTAACAATTAAGTTACCACATGGTGACCTAACACAGAGGTATTGTGTGGCTTTGGTTATTACAATCAAATTTTCTGAGCAAGGACAACCCTAGAACTGAAGAAAGACAACATATTCTGCTAGGCACTCCACGTATTGTAAGGGCCATCTCAAGGCAACATTGCTATTGTCTATTCCTATGAAATAAATTTGGCATTTTCCCATTTTATAACCAGATATTTTAAATCATCAAAAGTGAAAAATATGAACTGTTTATAGGGCATATTATTCTATTAGATCTGGAAAGTATTTAGAGGTACTGTCATATTTTAAATGTGTTTTTTTCAGTATCTTTGGATTTTGTAGCACAGAAGGACAGTTGAAGACACTGGATTTGCCTGGTTTTCATAAAAAAACAAGAGAATTCTGGTCCCTGATTTTCTATATGGAGAGTTTTCTAATACAGTCATAAGGGAAGTCAATTAACCTCGTATTAATGGGAGGGACTCTTAAGTAAGTCTCTTTTAGGCATAATTTCACAGGAAGATGAGTAAACATGAGTAAACAAGTTCAGGTTTTATAACATTGTGTAGAGCATAGACTAGAATTTAGCAATTTACCCAAGTTTTATGTCAAAACTTAACGTCATATAGTTTCAATAAGTTCTGGTGAAATGTCTAAAGAGTTTATGTTCTAGTAGCTGGTACTAGAAATTAACTTACTGTTGCCTTTAGGAGGTATGTTTTGTCTGTAAGACAGGCTATAAGAAAATTTAAGTAGTTTTTAAGGATCAAACACAATATGTAAATATTTCCCTTTTAGAAGGAAGTAAAAATTTCCTCTTTTGCCACCAGTATCAATTTTTCTACCCAAAGAAGAATTGTCAGCTTTTCATACACAAATAGATCTACCCTGAAGTGGGAAAAATGGTCTCAATTTCAATTTCTCTTGAAATCCATCAAGAAAAAGACTTAAATATTTCAGTTTTCTACAAAAAGAGTGTAGTAAAATTGCTCTATAATTGTGAGAAAAAAACAGTACAATATTCAGGAAAACCATTTGCAGAATAAATACCTGTATGTAAAACCAGAAGCACATGGTTTATATTAAATTTTATAGATAATCTACAGATGTGTTATGGTTTAGATCTAAAGCGTTCCTGAAAGTCTCATGTGCAAGTGTGGAGGTTTGGATCATGAGAATCCACTGACCAGTTCACATTTAAATATACTATTAGGAGGTGCAGTCTGGCTAGAGGTAGGTCACTGGGGACACGAGCTACAACGGAGTATTACTGTCCCCTTCTTCCCTTCTCTCTGCTTCCAGGCTGGCATGAGGAAGAAGCTTTTCTCTACCATGCCTCTCTGCCATGCTGTTTCTGCCATGTTGAGCCAACCAACCATGACTGACACCTCTGAAACTACGAGCACAAGGAAAGCTCTCTTTCTTTAAGCTGTAGTTGTCAGGTGTTCTGTTCCACCAAAGGGAAAGCGATTATTACAGAAAATTGATACCAGTAATGGAACTGTTGCTGTGCCTATACCCGAGCATGTTGAAAAGTGTTTGGAACTGGTTTTCAGGAGGAGTTTGAAAATGTTTGAAGATGTGGGCTGGAGAAACCCTAGATGCTGTAGGAAGAGAAAGAGATAGGTAGATGATAAATAGATAGATAGATAGATAGATAGATAGATAGATAGATAGATAGATAGATAGATCATTCTGAGCTGAATGCAGAAGACCAGGATGCTGACAGGAATGCAGACAGCAAAGGCTAGGTTCAGGAGGCCAGAGTTGGGAACAGGACTCCATTGGCAATGGACTTGATGCCATATGTGTTACACAGTAGCAAAAATTGTTCACATTTTGTCCATGTCCTAAGACTTTGTACAAGGCTGAATTTAAAGCTAGTAGACTAATTGATCTGGTGGATGAAATTTCAAGCAGCCTAACATTCAAATTGTGGTATGGGTGCTGCTGGCATCTTTTAGCCAGATTTTTAATGATAACCAAAGACAAGAAACAGAGAAGAAAAATTATAAAACTTACAGTTTTGGCCAAAAGGAATCACATGTAAAGTTGATGCCACCTCCTTTGTATGCTTGCAAAAGAGATTAGCAACTTTTTTTTAAAAAATCAAGTATTTTGTACAGAGATAAGAAAAAAGATGCCTTAAGGTCATTTCAGAAATGAACAAGACTATATCTATCTACCATTCAAATGTGTTAATGAATTAACCATTCATTTGTTTTGTTTTATTTTGGTTTGGTTTGGTTTTTTTTCCAGTACCGGGAATCAAACTCACAACCTTGCACTTGCCAGGCAGGCGCTGTGCCGCTGAGCTAAATCCTCAGCCCTAACCATTCATTTGAGAAGAGAAGAAGTACCTGCTCAAGTAGGATCTTCTAGGAAATTGGTTGCCCAGGATTCATTTCACTATATTCAATCATCCAGATGCTCAGAGATCACTGTAGCCATGGTCCAAGGTGGCCTGGTTACTGTTGCCATTGGTAGCAGACCTTAGCATTTTTCAGATTATTCTGTTTTTGTAAAGCATACAGAATGCATGTTGTGGGGTCAGGGAGACTTCCACCCAGATTTCAAAGGAAAGCCTGGAAAGCCAGGACAGGAACCCCTGAGAGAACTGTGTGTTAAACTGTGGGAATGAAGCTGAAGGCACAGTGGAGACCCCACAAAGCCAGAGATGCCAGGAGTGCGGAATGTCTTTCAAGAAGATCTGCAGGCCATAAGCAGAACCAGCCAAAAATAGAAGTCATGTGTACTGCAACTAACAAGCTAACAAGTTCATTGGAGTAGGACTGTGTAATGGTTGATTCTCTGCATCAACTTGAGAAGTCTAGAAGTTTAACTAAGTGACTCAACAGTTCTACATCCTAGGGTATAGACCACATACAATATAAGGGAGGAAAAGAGGCTTGCTCTCCCCTTTTGCTCTTGCTTTTGCTGTCTTCCACCACCTTGAACTGTTGTCCTCAGCTGTGCCACCCTGCCTTGCAACCAGCTGATTATTGACCAAAACCTCCACAAACTGTGAGCTAAATAAAGCTTTCCCTCTTTAACTTTGGGTGTCAGGTATTTTGTCTCATCAATGAGAGAAAAATAACTAAGATATACAGCCAAAATCTTTTCAAACTTATATCTCACTACTGTGTACCCTGGATGTCAGATATAGAACTACAGAACTTAATATTTGCCCTGCTGGGTTTGGTCTGATTTTTTTCTGTCCCCCACTCTTCCCTTTTGGAATGGGAATGTTTGCCCTGTGCCATGGTACCTTGGCATTATACAAATTGTGTGTTTGTGTGTGTGTGTGTGTGTGTGTGTGTAAGAGATCATAGCTAAGAGCTGGTCCTGAGTCTCAGAAGAAACTTTGGACTTGAACTTTTCAGAAATATTGAAACTGTTAAGACACTGGCTACTTTTAGAGCTAGACTAAATGCACTTTTTATAATGAGATGAACATGAAGCTTTTAGGGATCAGGGATGGAAGGTTATGATTTAGATAGAAACATGCCCCCCAAATCACATGTGTTCAGAGGTAGGGCATTTGGAAGGTCATTGGATCATGTGGCCAGGGATTCATCCATGGATTAATACGTTCATAGCTGAATGTGTTCTTAGGATACGGGGCCTGGTTGGAGATGAGTTACTGAGGAAGGGCATAGACTTATCCTCAGTTCATCCCTTCTTCATTCTGTGCTTCCTGGCTGCCGTAGTAAGCAGCTGTCCTCCCTGTGGTCAGGCTGCTTCTGCCTTGGAGCCAACAAACCATGGACTGGTCCTCTGAAGCTATGAACCCAAACAAACCTCTCCTCCTTTAAACTGTGGGTGTTTGGTATTTTGTCCCAATAAGGGGAATGACTAATACAAAATTTTACTTTATAGAATTTTTAATTTTTAATATAGCCATAAATCTAGTTTTAGAGATAGCAGAATTGAAGTGACCCTGCCTTCATATTAATGCAAATATTGTGCTATTTGTAGGGCTATTTGTAGGTCTTTGCTTTTTTGGTGAATAAATACAAGATTGTGCCTACAGGAATGTCCATCTCATTGTACCACACAGGAGCAGAAACACTCTAAGAATTTCTTTTTCAGTTTTAGTTCTTTGTTAGTACATGATTGTGTGACATAATGACGACATTCCTTTGGGGAGTCTGTGCGTGTATATTACACATCACAATACTTTTTAGCCCCTTTCCCTTTCCTCCCTCCATCTCTTCATACCTTTCCCATTTGAGAAAGTTCTCCTGACTTCCTATTATTTATATTTATTTTGCTCTTCATTTGTACGTTGGGCTTCTTATATAAGATGAACTGTGGGATATGTAAGCCTCTCTAATTTATTTCACTTAACACTGTGGTCTCAAAATGCATCCATTTTCCTACAGATGACTCAAGTTTATGCTTGTTTTAGGCAGAGTAGCCTCCATTGTGTATAATACTGTAGTTTCTCTATCCATCCATCTGTTGATGGGCACAACACTATCGATTATATAAGCCTCACTGCATGCCAGACATTGTTACATGTCTTTTACTTTTATTGACTCATTTTATGAGTAAGTACATCAATTTTTACTCCCATTGTTTCTCTCTATTAATATCCTCCTTTTACTGATGAGGAAACTGAGGTTATATAGGTAACCCAAGACCAAAAGGCTAGTAAATGGCAAAACCAGGATTTTAATTCAGGGAGAAAATTCTAAAATTTGCTTCATTTTTAACAATTATGGCATAAACTAAATCTTAGAATCATCACATCATTGGTTTTAGTGTGCTGATAATCACCAGTGCTGCAACTCAGAAAAATAGCTTCCTCAGTGATCTACTGTGAATATATCTTCAAGGAGCTTCATGTGGATATATAATAATAAAGAGTGGTATAAGCACTAGATACATTATGTAAATTTGGAAATTGGCCAAACTCCTTCCCAACGAGATAAGGATCCTGGACTCTACCTGTGTTGGGCACTAGCAACTCAGTCAGTAGTGGAGGTGGCAAGCCTGTCCTGGTTTTTATCATGGGGCAAAGACGAAGGAATACAAAAGGAGAACTTCTTTAGGGTCCTCAGGAACAATGGAGAAAAACAAACTTTATAGATTACTTTACTACGAGTGCACAGTCTACCGCCTCACCTGGAAGCTTAATGTTACCTGATTATCAAACGTTTTCCATCACTGGCTTTCTCACCCTGCTGTTTTATAGTTAACAATGTGTTCTTTTCTGGTGTTTTTAAACCAATTTTCCCATCTTACTCCCAACACAGAGACAATAGTCATCAGCCTGGAACATCAGTGATCAACTGATTTCTGTGTGAGCATCTCCCATGGGTTCCCTTCCTATCTCAATGCTTTTCATCCTCTTCGCCCAAGCCCTGGCCCTTCCTACTCCCTCCTAGTTCTTCAGAGACTTCATACAGCTTATCATCCTCTTCCTTGCACCTTCAGTCTCTGATACCTCTTTCACACCAACATTTAAATGTGTTCAAGACACTCCTATTGTTTTCTAAACCCATTCTCCTTCTATCTCACGTCCTTTTCAATCCATTTTTCTATCTGTCCTTTCTCTCCATCTTTTTCTATACATCCTTTTCTATCCTTTTCAATCCATTTCTTCCCTTCACATTCAACTGTCTTCAGAGAATTGTGCTCCCCTACGGCTTCCCCGTTTCCTATTAGTCAGTAGCCTTTACAAACTGGGCCCTAAACCAAAACTTCTAAAGTCCTCCCTGTGAGATCACTAGTGCATTCCTTCCTGATAAATCCAATGGATACTGCAGAGCTAGTATTATCTCCACTTCACACTTTGATCATTTCCTTCTTAAAATCTCTCAATGACATCGATGAATAAACAAGTAAATAAGGGGTGCTTCGAGCTTCCCAACATCACAATTCCTTAGATTTTTTCTGTCTTTCTGGTCTTGCTTCTTTCTCATCTTGTTTTCTGGTATATTTTCTTTGCCCATTCCCCTATGTATTTATTATTCTCGAATCTATATCTTTAATCCAGATAATTATCCTTAGGTACAAATCTAAACATGTATGCAATTGTCTCACAAATCTACATAGACTCCAAATCCAGTACAATCCAAATTGAAATTAGTTCTCTTCTTTTTTAAACTCTCCTCCTCTTCCCATGCTTCCTATAGTCGTATAGGAGGCTCTATGAAATCTGCTTACCTGTCTTTCCATTCTGTTGATGTTTTCCTCAATCCCACCACCACCACTGTCATTACCCTTCACCATCTCAACAGGGGACTACTTAGCTACAGTCTTCAAACCAGCCAGCTACACTTCAGCTTTGTCCCAGCACTGCGGCCAGAATGATTTCTGAAATATAACGCTGGTCACTCCGGTCTCCACTTGAAATAGTTTAGCAGCTCCAACTTCTTCTCAGTGTTCAACGCACATCTCCTATATGATTTGCAAAGGTGCTCACAGGCTGGTCCTTGCTCATCCCCACTCTTCCATTCTCAGTATGCCAGTCATACTGAAAAATTTTCCAGCCTTGAAAGTTGAATTGTATCTGGGTTTTTTCTATGTTGCTACTTTTGCTCAATAAATACTCTTCCGCATGGTCTCTACCTTCCTGACTCTCATCTTTCAAATTTCTGACCCCACATTACTTGCTTTTGCGGATCATTTCCTGATTTTCTTCAGTGAAAATGTACCCCTGACTAGCTCTTTTGATTTCCTGTATCATAGCATTTATCATTCTCTATTGTAACATTACATTTAGATAATAATTTATAAGTATAGTACTTAATACTTAGTTAAGTAATATAAACTAAAGAATACTTTACAGTCTCTCATTATTTTAGAAATCAACTCAGTTCTATCTGCCATTGCTCACTTCACAGTATGTCTAAATGATTATAATTTTGTACTATGTCATACTGTAGTTCAGTGGGTCTTAATGAATACATTTTCTCTGCTATTCATGTAGACATAGAATAAGATAAACAAGAGAAGAAAAAGAAACAAAAAGCTGAACCAACTGTGCATAAAATCAAAGGAATGTGTGGAATGAAAAACCTGTATGAGGTTTATTTGTTTTTAGGTAAAGTATACATTTTCTTAATGTCCATTTTGTTTTGGTTAATATTTACGGGGCATAAACACAGCATGATGCCATGCTCTCTCTGTACTGAGCTCTTGAGAATGAAAGATATGTTAAGTAACCAAGTGAACAAATTAAAATTTCACGATGCTTGGGGCCGGGGATATAGCTCAGTGGCACAAGTGCCTGCCTGGTTAAGCACAAGGTCCTGAGTTTGACTCACTACGGCTGGCTCAAGCTTTATCCCGTTCCCTTTTCCTCCATTCCTTCAAAATTCCTCTTTCTCCGATATCTGTGCACAGGGCTAGTCTCCAGTGCAAAGATGTGCGGCGCTGCGGCACAGGCCCCGTGAAATTACAAGCGAATTATGACTTTGGAAAATAAGGACTTTTTCCCTGGATCTTCCTTTCAGTTTTTAAAAAGTAGCTGTTTTGACAATGTATATAGATCATCTCTCAACCCTTGTCTTATAACACAGTGTTGGTTGGTGAGTTTCAGACACTATTCACAGTGTCTGCCATCCAACTGTCCACAAATACCAACTCAAGCGCTGAAGTTACCTTTTCATTTTCTAAATCTCTCTTGCTAGTTTTTAACTTGGTTTGTGTTGAGTTCCTCTTCTTCAAGTGATGGTGGCTATTTAGAGAAGCTGAGACTTTCGAAGATCTATGTAATAAATTTTTGAACCTTTGTTTGCTCTAAGTTAAAATATTTACAATCCTCTTGATCTTTGACACAAAAAAAGTCTAGCTCTGGGAAAGAAGTAGAGAAGGGGGCTACTTCATTTTAGCGTTCTCTTCTCTCAGGTCTGTAATCGTCAGCTAAGGATGACTTCTCTCCATATCCTCAGTTTAAAAGACTGACTCAAGACAGAATCTACTCCAAGCTTCTGTTCTCTCTGCTTCTCCATCAGCAAGCCCTGCCATACCAGTACCTCCTATAAGGCACTTGCTGAGCTCAGGTGACAAGCTATACTTTCTGTTTCATGAAATAATTATAATTCTTACTATACTGCACATCATTTTTCATTGTCTTTTGAGAAAAAATTTCTTTATTATGTGCAACAGCTGGATGGTTGGCTTTATGGGTCTGTTGAGTTTTAGTTCTCTTTTAGGAAGGCTTTTTCATCTAAATTCTTTGTCCTCCTTTTCTTTTCAAACTTGATCCTAAATCTTCTTCGCTTCTCTTTTCCCTCTGGCTTCCTCCTTCCCTTGCATGCTAATATCTCAAAGTGCTTCTGGATCTTTACCCCAGCAATGATCAATGAAGTGAGTATCAGTTACAAGCACTCATTCAGCAGGAGCCAGTTTGTCTTAAAATCAACCTTCCTTGGTAAACCACGGTGATGTATAATCCTGATTGATTACTCCCAGAGAATATATTTGTATCACTGGTAGTCAGTGCAGTTGAACTAAAAGAGTTCTTAATTCTAAACCTCCCCTGGATTTTTACCTTCTCACGTATCTATGCCACAAGCAAATGGTTTACGAACAAGGAGATGAAAACTTATTTCAAAGCTCTGTGTGGTGGTGACTTGGTAGCCTCATCGGAGCTCCTTAAGCTTCTTAGAATGTGTTTTAGAAGGTGCAATAAACTGTGATGCATTTCATCTGGCCCAGGATCCCTGTGCGTTGTTTCATGAGAAAAGTTCTATCTACTGAGTCCTTGACTCCAAGCTCCATCTATTACTGAAACAGTTTTGCGCCTAACAATCTGATAGGCATGTTTGCTCTCCTGGGAAGCAGGGCTCATGGACCCCTGTGCAGAAATCTCTCCTAAGGTCTTACAGAATATCTTACTGCAGCGCAGCTGAATTTCTTCATTTTTAGTACTAAGTACTAAATCATTGACTTTTCACAGAAGAACCTTTTAGTGGAAACATTGAATAATAACCTACAAGAGATCTATGTAGCTTAAGACCTACTTTCATTGTCATAAGAGTGGAAAATGTTGTAATCTCCAAAATTTACAGTTTTATTCATCCAAATACTAAAGTGTTTTGTTCATCAAAAATTTGTTAGGCGATAATGATCTTTTTATTCATTTATTCTCAATATCCTTCTCGTAAAACTCTTCAGATCCTCAGAAGAGTAGTCCAACTTTTCCTGACTCTTGCTGTTTTATAATACTTTAATTATCTGTAATGATGTGTTCTTCACTATGTCCGTAGGTGCCTTTTAAGTACAGTGTGCACATCTGAGATTCACAGATATCTTTGTTGATCTTGAGGATAGATTCAGCTTCGATTTCCACATGGAGGGCAGCAGTCCAGAGTTCTTGGGATGGCAAAGATTTCAGAGTTGTTGAACCCCAGAGCTGGCCATGAGCACTGACAGCAAGGCCAGACCCTGTGGAAGGCATAAGTGGATCTACAAGGCTGGAAAACGGGCACAGCCAGGAGGGGGTGGAAGTGTCAGGACCAGCAGGTGCCAAGTCTGAGCACACCACATGTTTGGAAACTAGTGTCGGAGACTTGATCTGAGTTCAGCGCCCAGTGGGTAGAGAGGAAGGTCAGGAATGGAGTTTGGAAATGTTACGGATCCTGATGGGGCTGCTGAAACAGAACTCTCCAGACACCCTCAGTTGAAAGCATGGTGGATTTGCCTCCACTGAGGCTGGTGCACGCTTCTGACAAAGACTGGGAGAGTAACCAGGTGACTCGGAGCTCCTTCTGTTGTCCCTGGAGGTTTTTTCTGCTCATCCAGAGACAAGGTGTTCTTTCCTCATCTCCAGCTTCACACTAATTCCCAGCTTGTTGCTGGATCTAGGTCTCTGGCAGGTGTAGTCACAAATCAGACAGCATATCAGCCACTGCCAACACAAACAAACAAACAAAAAAGTGACACATGAGTTAATGAGCCTCATCTCAGTGGTGAGAGGAGCTGTTTCTATAACCTCGGCCCCTACATTACACGTCTCAGATGCCATTGCCACCACATAGAAGTCCAAGCTGTGTTGGTTCCTTAGCATCCATAAATGCAACATCGACCTTCCTAATTAGTGATAATAAAAGGAGAAATGAGGCCCACTCAAGTACAGAAGGCGAAGGTAAGTCAGGGACCTCAGACTGCTGCCCACAATCAGCCCGGCTCGCTTGCTTTCCTCCTGTGGTTGTTCTCTTCTCCCGCCCAATACATCAATCCGCCTACTTCTGACTTCCTCCAACCTGTACCTCCCTGCTGGTCCTTAGGATGACACCACCATTAGCCTTCTACTTCTTGGAAATTCTTATTTCTTTGTTTGTTTTACTGTCACAAACACAGTGATAGTGATTACTCTGTAGTGTTGACTGGCCTGGATACTTGATGAATGTGAGCTCTTTCAGTTAAGAGGTAATCCTTTTATTGCCCCTACTTTAGAGATGAGTTTTTCCTCACTTTTTGTTGTGTATCTTCCTGAACACTACATCCTACCTGCCTGCTGGGAGCCCCGTGAGGCAGACATCGGTATTACAGTCTCCAGACCAGGCCTCCCTCAGAGCTGAGTTGGAAAATGAGCATTGCCTGGTGACAAAAACTGGAGCTTGCAATCTGGTTTGGCATACAAGGTTTTCCACTTATGGGCTGAGGGACTTTAGCATAAGTAAGTTTTCTCATCTGTAAAATGGGAATCATAGCTACCTCTGAGGATGATTGAAGAAGTTAGATGTATAAGAAAAAGTTCAGGATAATGCCTGATACAGAAAAACATTTAAGAAATGATATTCCCAATAAAGTAATATACTTTATTGCTCCAGGGATATTTTTTAAAATACAGTTTCCTTGATGAAATTTCAAAGTACAGCTTTCTTCATAAAACTTTGGAAATGAAAACAGCCTTAGATTTTGGTTAGTTGGACTCTGTCCATTTCGAATGAAGAAACAGAAGCAAGGAATGATTTTTTTTTCTAAGCAATCAACTAATTAACAAGAAAACAGAGAAAGAGCTGAAGCCACCTAACTCCTACCTGGGTTTTTATCACCACCCCTGCTACCTAAGAGGTTCAACCCAAAGCCAGCAGTGTCTGCCTAGACTACAGATGATGTGTCCGAGTGTGGGGAGCTCCAGCACATCCCTCTACTTTCATGCATTTTCCAGTAGAAGCACCTTCTTGTCTCAGAACTCTTGCTGCATTTCTAGAATAAGAAAGCTATTGTTCAGAGGTGAAAACATAGAAGCTTGCTGCAGAGGTATTTGACTCAGTTCTTCAAGCTTTGCAGACAGGTCATCTTGTTTGACAGAGAAACATGCTCTGATCTCCCCGCACTTTTATGTGCATGGTCACCCCTCTCTTCTAGAGCAATAGGTAATATTCAGTAAAACATATTACTTTAGCTTGTATCATACTTATTCTTTCCCAGTAATTTGGAGAGGAATTTGCTTGAGAGAGACAAGAAAATTTTCCTGGGTTGGAGGCTAAGTTTGAAGTATTTGGTGTTTCTGGTAGCAGGAATTTGGTTGTGGGAATATTGTTACCATATGGATAGCTACATAACTCCTGCAAAGTGGGATGAGAATTCCAGGGCCTGTTGCTGGGACCACCAAGATGATGAATGACATATTCAATTCTAAGGAACTAAAGCAAAGAAGAATTCCACAGTTTAAATTGGAATATCATGTCAAAGTGAAAACCTTCTTATAATAAAAATACGCATACACACAAAGCAAACCCTTTTTATCTCTGGGAAGGATCTACATGACACCAGCATAGTTCGAATGCTTCAGAATTATTTTAAAAAAAACAATGAATCAGCATAGCTGTCATCATCATTTATTCCTCTCTTCCTCTGTAATACAGCCCTTCTCCTTTTACTCCCCTAAATGAAATGTGATTGGCTCTGTCTTGATATATTGAGCAATTTGGGGGTTTTCTGGCCTTTTTGCTCTTGAAATTTATCACTGGGCCCTCGGAATGGTGAGCAGGACCCATTGTACACTGAGGAGCTTTGTGTTTCAAGCGCTGCTTTGTTTTCAGTGAGGTGTTGAAGGCAGTATCAAAGGTAGGCAGGCAGACAGCAGAGGCAGATATGGGCACGGTCCCAAAAGTTCAGTGCCAAGGGCCCTGTGTTTCTTAACAGAGGTGATCTGGAAAGGCTCCAAAAACAAGACGAAAAAGACGAAGTTGAATTTAGTTAAAGAGAAGGAGAAAGGAAAGCATTGAAAACTTGAATCCCATTAACTTGCAAAGCTGAGCTCTGGCCTTTTAAAAGCTTCCTCCCAAAGCAGCCTTGCATTGGTTTAATCTCTGTCCAATTGTACATCTAAATTTAACTTCTCATACTTATTAATCTCTTTAGGAGTGAAAATAATCGTTCTTGTTCATGAGCTGGTTTAGCGTTTTTTATCACGGGTTTTACTTGGATGGGTAAAGTGGAGACCATTGTTACTGATTTTACTAAGGGGTCCCTGGCTGAACAAGTAGGAGTCACAATGGTTAGAGCCACCACACAGTCACCCAGACTGAAACCTCTATCACTGCAGTGTAGGAATTTACAACTGAGGGCAAGTTGCTTGAACTGTGTAAATCTCCATCATCAGGGCATCTAAGTGAACAAATAACTATAAAGTAAAACACTGCTAGAAAGCCAGTACCTGCTGAGTGTCATGGCCATGCTACACTGTATACCATTGCAAAGATACAGAAGCAGTACCAAGACCCACTGCTGACCTCATTTAACACAGGAAGTAGCCCAGATAAAGCTGGTGGATGTTGTATCCAGTATCATGCGGCTCACAGTGTACATAAACAAAGACAAAGTGAGAACCTATATCTTTGCCTTCTTTCTGTTAAACTCATTCTGTATAAATGTGTAAAGCCCTGGACAATAAATACATGAGGCTATTGTTCAGTTACTAGAAAATAATTGTTATTTTTAAAATTTATTAAATAAAAGAGGGAAAACATATTAACAAACATACATCCATTTACAAAATAGCATAAGAACAATACAAACAATGCAAAGTTACAGACGAAGTGGTAGGAAATTAACAATGGTTGTTGTATTATGTATTGATATCTTCAAAGTGGTTCCTCAGGAAAACAAATAGAGACATGCAAGATTGATCAAATAATTACTCACTAACTGTTCCTTTCAGTAAAGTGATAGAAGTCACTAGCACAACTATGTTAGCTATCCTGTATATACATACAATTATTGTTATTTAAATATTTATTTTATAGTGATATGAAATGTGCATTATTATAGCTATATAAAATATATTGTACTGGCCATATAAAATAATACTAACTGCTATTTATTGGGCATCTATTGCCAGTCGTTCTAATAAACGTTTACACGCATAATCTAATTTAAACCTAGTGACCTTGTGAGATACGTACTCCTGTTAGATCTGTTTCTCAGGGTTGATGAAAGATAACAAGAAACAATGTAAGTAATTTGCCTAAAGTAGTTTACTAGGAATGGAGACACAGTTTGTACTTGGGAGTGTCTCTCGGGAGTCTGGCCTCTTCATCACACTGCCCCAGTTGTCCTAATGGTCCTCCAGAAATTCAGCTTACACCAGCAGTGCTCTCTCTTATCTCCAAGGGGGGAACTTAAGCATCACCGAGGACAGTAAGCCCAGACAGCCATATCGTGTTTGTCCTGACTTCATGGCTTTATTTACGTAACTCCTGGGAGAACACAGGTAGCTGTTGCTCTGCAGAAGGCCTGCGAGGTCTGTCCTCAGATCCTGCCTGTGTTGGTCCAGATGGCTGAACATTTGCCCTTATCCTGGCTGAGTCTCTGTTATCTGTTTAGCTAGGTGAGTATGGTGAACCTGAAGGTAATGTTCGGAAGATTTAATCAGGAGTAAGTGTAATTGCCCGGCATATAAAAGGGCTCTCAACTTTATCTCTGCTGGTGAAATGTATTTAACAAACTTTTCTGGTTTCTCTGAGTCCTCTACCAGCTTCAGATATTTAAGCATATCAAATCATTTGTTCATTTCTATTAGATGGGTTATATTCAAAGTGTAATTCATTTACCCTGGACCAGCATAGCTGAGGCACAACCCCTAAACGCAGGACTGAGGACCATATTCCAGTCATAGATCCACTTGAAGGAGATGATTCCTGGTCCACGCACTCCTCAGGACATTTAGCCTTCAGAAATACAGTGGGCCCAGGTTTAGTTGGAGAGAAGCTTTCTAACTTTCTTTAAGCTTGAATTTCTGAAGACAGAAAATCAGTGTGGATATTACCTTGTGGTAACCTGGGCCCCAACACAACCAGAGATGGAAAAATACCCCCAAAGAGTTGGAAGGGGGGAGCAGATTTGACAAGTTTTAACTAATGTGGCAAATGGCCCGTCACAGCCGCCCCTCTCCTAGTTTGCTCCAATACATCCCCACCTGGTCCCCAGGTGTGTAAGAACCACAGAATACTGTTCACGCCACTGGTGTGGACCAGACGTGGGCCAGGCTGCCCACTGGAACAATGGCTTTATTCTTCCAGGCACCCAGAGAGAGATTCACGTGGAGAAGGAGCTGCTGCTATTGCTAAGGGTGAAGGAAAGAAAAAGAAAAGAAGTTATATACTTTGGGGATTTGGTCCCAGTGAAAAAACCGAGAAAGTAGTAAGTCTACTTACTTACTGGGAGCGGGAACACGTGAGGCCAGTCGCCACCGCTGTCCCTGCTAATATAACGGTGAGTGGGCTGTTGAGAAGGGAGAGGAGCAAGACGAAAACTCTTTTCTCTTTGAAAGCCCAGGCGTGCAAATCTACAAACACAAGGCAGGTGCCAGAATGGAAAGTCCCGGGTATTCTTGACTCCACAT
Source organism: Chinchilla lanigera (assembly GCF_000276665.1). Taxonomy (NCBI): domain Eukaryota; kingdom Metazoa; phylum Chordata; class Mammalia; order Rodentia; family Chinchillidae; genus Chinchilla; species Chinchilla lanigera. The sequence goes on from NW_004955434.1 coordinate 20,896,748, forward strand.
GTGGATTTGTAGGAATAAAACAGGTTCTGGGGTTTGTTTTGGCATTAATTATCTCATATTGGAAACCATCAAAACAAAGCGGCAAATTCTGGAATTTCTACTTTTCCTTCACCTGAAGAGGGTGTGTATTTTCACTGCAGCCAGACAGAGACCTTAGATTGTTAGAGACAGGAGTGAACTGGGAAGAACTGTTCTCCACCTCACTGTTTTATGGAATCGGCAAGGAGCCTCATTAGTCTCAATGCAAAATTCAGGCTATGAAATTTTCAAAATGTTTTATTAAAAGGAAAAATGGCAAGAACTCCGTAGAATTTTGTCTGAGAATAATTGGCAAAGTATTGTATTATATAGATGTATACGTGAAATAAAGCTTCTCTGTGGCTTTTAGAGATGGAGAAACTTGTGTCGCACATAAACAGGGTGGGACTTATTAGTCCATTTGTAGCCTCATTGTCTTAAAATAACTAAAACTGCAAAGAGACATTAAATAATAAGTGGGCTGCCTAAACATGATTTTCTGGTTTGAAACAAATGCTTTGCTCTAGATTAATAAGGTGATGCAAGACACTGCATCATCTGGCCGGGTAAGCATTAAAGAAGGTCAGGTTCCATGGGAGGAGAAAAAATAACGTTAAAGATGAAAGATTAGAAAAAAGAAGGTTTGTGTGTGGTCCAAACCTCAATTTTTTAAATAATTTGCCAAAGGTGTTTAAACTGCCCGCTGACGGTTTTGTCCACATTCTAATGATTCACTTGCAAGGTGTGATTAGTCATGTCCTGGGCCAGAGGAGGAATGCACAAATAAGAATTTTTTTAAATCGCTGTTGTTGAATTCTGAGAGTATTGGGGGAGTGATGAGAGAAGCTGCGTTTAATGATGCGTGTTCCCATGGCAGGGTGAGGGGATGTTGGCCTCAAGCAGCGTATCATCCCCTGAAAGTATAATTGTAAATAGTTACTATGTTTAGACCAACAGAGGAAAGACATTTTTGGATAAAATAGAGTCCAGACCTCCCAGAAAGCTTAAACTTGACCTTCGTTTTTGTTGGAGCTTTCTTGTCCTTCACTTTCAGTGAGTGCCCTGGCTGGATAAGACTGCCTGAACCTGCAGCTGGGTCAGATCTCCTAAGTAGAAATATTTGCAGTATTTATTGTCCTGTAAATTTACATGTGCTGGTTTTCCTGAGATATTCTTTGAAGCAACCAATGTGGCATAGAGTAACTTTGTCACCACAAACTCAGAGTTTTTTTTTAAGAAATAAGCTGAGTAAATATTCTTTTATATCTCACTTAGTAGTTAGATTCCATAGAAAATGGTTGCAATACAAATAACTTAGTTGTTCAATTATAATCACTCTGTATTTGTAGCTTCTTTGTAGCTATGAAAAGTAATGAATGGAATCTTTTTGTTTGTTCTAGAATGTATACACTTGATAGAGCCTAGCAAACTTTTTATTTTTAACCACTAGCTCAAAATATTCATTTTCTTTTTGTTTTCATTTTAAAGACACATATATCTTCTGGAAAAATGCATACCATAGTACAGAGGCTGATGCTAACGAGAATCTCTTAACACTGCTTGAAGTGTTTGAAAGAGGAAAATACAGTGACCTTTATAGAACTGCAGATTTTACTACTTGGAGGAAATGGCTCAAAAGCTAGATACTGTGGATTTGGAAATGAAGTATGAGTATTCTTTTTAAAAGGATGTGGTTCTAAATCTTATTTCCATCCATCTCACAGGTCAGTAACCAGCAAACGTGTGTAAAGTCAGGTGATTCCTCATGTGTAGAGACCCACTAGCCTAATACAGCACTGTTACCTGGGGTGCAACTGTTACAGCATTTGTCTTTCTTCCGGACTGACAATTTCTTCAGGTCAGAGCTGTTATGGTTTGTGTCTGGACATCCCCTCAAAGCCTCACGCAGTCATGGTGCAGGCTTCTAGAGTTTATGATTGATCCGTGGTCCAATGCTAGGATTATGGGTGTGAGTGCTACACCCGCCCTGGGGCGGATAGTTTGCATAAAGTATAGGAGGGAAAGATCCTGCCTGCTGCCACTCCTCCCTTTTGCCCTTGTTGCTTTTGCTGTCTTCCGCCACCGTGAACGTTTGCCCTCTACCATGTGCCACTCTGCCCTGGAGCCAGCCGAGTATGGACTGAAACCTCCACGGACTGTGAGCTAAATAAACCCTTCCTTCCTTAATTTTTGGTGTCAGGTATCTTGTCTCCGCAATGAGAAAAAAGTAACAGAGACAGATCTTACATTTAAATTTTCTTTATATTGAAAACACTAAGGATAATCTTATACGTCAGGGTTCATACACCTTTGCCTTCACATCTTGATGCTGTCTGACTCGCTTCCAGCTGAATCTGAACATACACCCCATACTAAGCACTTTTGATTTATTTCCTATAAAAAAACATCAAAAGTTTGTACACTATTTTTGATTAGGTAAAATACCAGCTACCAACGGGAAGTTAAAAATGGCATACAGGAAAAAAATCAGTCAGCTTCCACCCAGTTCCCAAACATCCAACTCTGCCAGGCTGCACCCTCTGCTATGTATCCTGCTAGGAATCCTCTTGGAGGTATTCCTTCTCCCATACACAGATACATACAAGGGCTGATCCGAATGTACAGTGAATATTTAGATTAAGATTGTTGATTACAGTAAACGACACATTGCCACTAATCCTCCTCAGAATGCTCCACTTCAAACACACTTATCCCGTGGTCCATGCCACTTGCTCACGCAGCTGTGGAGTCCTCTCTTGTGTCCATACAGGGTGTTGTAAAAAGCACCACGAACGCTGCTGCTGCAGTCATCCAACAGAAAGGCAGTGCTGTAAACACATTTCAGTGTGTCCGCACTCACCTCACTCACCGGATCTGCCTCTGCGCGACTTCTGGCTCATCCCCAAAGTCGAAAGGACCATGAAAGATAAAGGTGCGCAAATTGATTCAGGAAAATGGGGTACCCAGGACAGTGCAACTAAAGGCACTCAGGAAAGGCTTCCAGAACTGCTTCAGAAGGTAGCAAGAAGAACGTGTCTGTTCAAAGTGAAGGGGAGTCTTTTGAGAGGGTGTAATGGCAATGCGTCTTTTATTATAATATTTTTTATTTCAGCTTTTACCTTAATTTTATCACATCTCATACATTTGGGAGTAAACCTGCTGGGGGACCTTAATACAATTAGAAATAAACCAAATAAGTGATGACAAGCTAGAAATCCCTTATCTGGTAGATGAGTAGACTCGTAGTATTAGCATGACGAGTCCACAGGCGTTCCTAGGAAAGGAAGTCCTCCTTCTGAGTTCTCTCTGTAACGACACTCGGGGTGACCATCCCTGGCCTCAGAATACCAGGCATGCTATAGGAAGAGAGAAGGTAGGAACTGGGAGACTCAGTTCGTTTGTCTTGTCTCACGGGTTTTCTTTGTATCACTTCTTTACCACTGTTATAAAAATTGCTTCGTAGTAAAATGGTTAATGCGTAGCACATACTATGTACCCACGGTTCCAAGTACTGGCTGTTTCTTAACTCAAGTAAAACGAACTTTCAGCTGGACTCAATCTTCTTTCTTTCTTTCCAGTGACTCAATCTGAAATAGGTTCTCGCCCAGCATTCTGTGATAAATGTACCCACACAGGAACTGGGTGAGCAGCTTCACATACTTCTAAAATAAAATACACGAACATTTAGGCAATGAGACTTTTCTGACTTAATCCATCAAAGTGAAGCTTAGGACAAAGTCAATACGGACAAATGTGTCCTTGATCATAGAACTACCATTTATCTGATTTAGGTGATACTCGGATGAAGTTTAGCCAGGAAAGGGTGCCCATGAGATTACCACGCTCTCCCACCAGGGGGCAATAGAAAGTCAGAGACAGCGGTATCCTCTGTTTTTCACGTGCTAAGGTATAAAGCAGGGGTTACCATCTTTGCGTGGGTAGGTAAGCAGATGTGCAAAATTCAATCTCCTTTTCCTCCAAAATGAGTCTAGTCTAATTTTTTCTCATTGTAGAATTAGTGCGTGCGTACTGCAAAAAAAAAAATTTAGAAAATGCCATCACATTTAAAGAATTATAGGTATCACTGCGTGCGTGTGTTTCCCGACTTTTTTCTATACATGCATATATCTATAGATACTGATTTTCTTTTTTATTAAAGTAAGGTCATATTTCACATACTTTTCATTCCACACTACAATATATCATACACATCTGTCTTATATAAAAACTGTTACATCACCCTTTAAAATACTTGTACAATGTTCCCTTGTATGAATTTACCAAAATTTAATTTACCAAATCGTCCATTAATACACTCTTCGATATTTTAGAAGTTTCAAAAATAGAAATAAATATCAGTGCACGTGGAGTGGTTGCCCTCCCCAGTACAAGATCTTGCATCCTGGGACTTGAGTTACACCGGCCACTGACCAGTCAGCCGTGGTCCAAAACATTCAATGAACATTTCAAAACTAAATAACCCATAAATTTTAAATAACATTATGGTCTATTGCTATAGTTCTTCTGTTTATATGAGCCATTGTGACGATTCGCTGTGCCTAAACGATTAATTTATCATAAATATGCGTATAGGAAAAAGCATAGTGTATGTAAGGTTTGGCGCTATCCACAGTATCAGGCATCTACTGCGCTTCTTAGAACATATCCCGGTGGGAAGGGGGAATATGTGTTATTGTTCCTCTCAAATTTTTTATGCATTTGGTTAAGCTGCTAGACAGGTTCTTTAACAACTAACAACTGCATGTTCCCTAGGTGCTATCTTTGTTTGGAAGGATACTTCAGAAACTCTGTTGTTATTCTGCTTATATTTTTCTTTGTAGTTTGAATGAGAATGCATTTCCCCTAACGAAAGATCACCGATGTACTGTAATATTCAAGATGTCATTCTTTATTTTTTAATTTAATTTTTTTGTCTCACTATGTAGTCCAGACTGGCCTTGAACTCACAGCAATCCGTCTGCTTTAGCCTCCCAAGTGCTGGGATACAGGTGTGCACCACCGCACCCGGAATTTCCTTTTGAATTTTAAAAGAAATATGAAGACACAAATGATGCTAGCATAGAGAGGAGGAAACATAGATATAGAACGTGGGAGAACGTGTATGACTCCTGTGGAATGATGCATTATAAGTAGACCAAGAAAAGAGGCAAAGTATTTTTCTAGGAGTGCAGTACTATGAATTGAACCCAGAGCCTTTGCACTGTGCTATATCTCCAGCCCATTTTTTATTTTTTTATTTGAGATAGGCTCTCACTAATTTGCTCAGATTGGGATAAAATTTGAGATCCTCCTGCTTCTGCCTCTCAGGCCAGCACCACTAGGCTCAACCAGGCAAAGCAATTTGTGTTGTGCACTTTCCTTCATCGTGGAGTCCAGGGGGCCCGCATAAGGTAGAATGCAAATTCTGGTTTAGATCCTGGCTGAGAGACCCTCTGAGGAGGCCTGGGAACCCTGTGGTTGCGTCTCTGGAGCTGCGTGTTTCTTTGTGATAGGTAGCACTCTGCCACTTTTCTCCGGCTGTGCTATAAAAAGGAAGCGATACCAGTTATTCGATACCAGCGAATCTTTTAGGAGCAATTATGAAATGATGATAAGGTCATATAAAGTATGTATTTTTACATTTTTATAAAAAATCCAATGTAGGTTTATCACATGACTTGGCATATATCACGAACTTGATTCTCTCCATGATTCTGGTTGCAAACCAAGTTGGACAAGAGCCAAATCTAATTCAGTGGTTATCTTCAGTGTTACCTTGTGGGGAAATTTGATTTGGTTCTCATCCACTTGGGTTTGCAACCAGAATTGTGGAGAGAATTGAGTTCATGAACCGAGGTACCATTACCTATCCATCACCTGTCTACCTACCTGTCTATCTTTCATCTATCTACCTCTTATCTATCTATCATCTATCTACCTATTATCTATCTATCATCTATCACCTGTCTATCATCTATCTATCATCTATCTCTATATATATCTACCTATCTATCATCTATCTACCTATTATCTATCTTTTATCTGTCATCTATCTGTCTACCTATCTATTATCTATCTATCTATCTATATTTATCTACCTATCATCTATCTACCTATCATCTATCACTTATCTGTCTGTCTATCTATCTATCTATATCTATTCTATACCAACAGAGCATTGAACTGGCTCAGAATTGAAGATGGCGCCTGCATCCATCTCAGTTGTAGTTTCATAACAAGAAAGAATGTTAAGGTCATGTAACCTCCTTTCAGAACACCTTGTAGCCCCAGAGCTTTAAAAGTGTTGTTCGGATCAGACTTGGTTTCTCCTCCTTCCTGTATATACACCAAGTAACCTTCCTTTTAAAAAATGTATCTACCTAATGGCTATATTCTTTTAAAAAGTCTTTTGTACTTCATTTTGTACTACTTTCCTCTGTCTACCCAATCATATTTCGTCTTTAAAAAGTCTTATGTAGGTTATTTTTGTACTACTATCTAGAAAGTCTTAAATGAAGCAATGGAGTTGACACTGATTAGGGTTAAGAGATAAGAAAAAAGCAGTGATCAGAGAGAGAGAAAAAAAGATATAAGGCAATGAGTGTGGATCTAAGTAAATGAAGAGTTAGTAAAGCTTATAAACAAATTAGCTTCACTGAGAAAGAATGAACACTGATTAAATTGTAAGAAGCATACAATCCTTCACAGACTGCACAAATTGCAGACATCTGCACCGACTGAGCTCTGCTCTGACTGCTCATACCCATGGCTCTCACTGTAACTTGCCCTAGTTGGTTCCTGCATCAATTTCTTAGTAATATTTGCGTGGATCCCTTTGAATGCATATTGAACAACACTATCAAAGCTGAGAGGCCTCACATGTGTCATTGCCTCGCATCTCTTCAGTCTGCACACATGGCGACCATACCAAGACATTTCTCTCTGAATTCGCAAGAGAAGTTCCTGGGTGTCTGAAATGTGTAAAGGAATGCTATCCCCTAACCAGAAACCTCCTTTGGAGGCTCTTGATTAAAAATATAAGAAAGGCCACCTTGAGCAAAGCATTTCTTCTATTAAATCAGAATAATTCAGTTGAAAAACTGAAAGTTTTAATGAAGAGCTGTAATTAAAAATATATTGAGGCTCAACAATTGGTAATTCCTCTGGTGAAAGCATCATTAACATATCGTTAAAATATTCCATTTTATTTCAGCAGAAAATTCAAAAACGAGGACTGAGTCCCCCTCCTTAGGGACTTGCAGAGGGCCAGAAATTCTGGACCAGGGTTTTCATAATCGGAGGAGTAGCCAGATAGTTCCCAAGCTTGCACGGGAGCATGCGGCAACCAGAGATTAGCTGTAAAGCATGCCTGTCCCATCACTCGATTTGTTAACTACCTCAAGTTTTCATAAGGATACTTTTCAATTATCTTTAGTATGTATTTGTTCTCAAATGTGGTCAGATAGAATGTCAAAAGTTCAATAGTTTAGGTATGGACAGCCACAAGGTAAAATGCGTATTTCATTTGTTTTTCCATAAGTAGCATAGGAAAACATAAAAATGAGGGTTTTCGTTTGCAGTTATACAGCATCCATCTCCAAATTTATTGCTCTGGTGGAATGATACCCCTATCATTTCAGGCCCTGACGCACCCCAGCTCTCCGCACACCCTTCCGCGGGTTCAATTCCAAAGAAGAATGCGTGGAACTTCCCTGCTGCCCAGCCTCAGCCTCTGCTCACTCTGTTTCTCAGGGAAGCTATTCTGAGTAATGAGTGGGAGCATTGGGCTTTGGACTAGATTGACCTAAATATAGTGATGCCTCAATACACAAATTTAGTTCATTCCATGGTTCTGGTCACAAACCAAACCAAATTTTCCCAAAAGGGTCAATGGAAATAAGGTTAATTCTTTCTGAATCACATGTGTTTTTCTAACCACAAAAATACGAAACAAAGTGCAGTAGAGCACGAAGAGAGAGAACACTCCCCTTGCTCGTGGCAGCTTCTGGCGTGAAGGGCAGGAAGGTTGGTGGGAGGAGGATATTGTTTGGAGGAGGAGTCCCCCGCCATAAGGGCAGCAGGGTGATCTCCTTCAGGGGTTGCCACTCTTCTTTGTGTCTTAGGTGGAAGGCCCATTCTGATGAGAAAATCTCTCCAGCATCACTTGCTTTTCCTGCTCTGCCTAACCCTCTGGAATTGTTCATCTGGTTCAACACTGTTTATTACAGTTATGCTGGGGTGGTGCTTCTCAAAGAAACCCTGGCACCCATCCTGTTTGTCTCTGATGGATGTTATCACGTCACTGCTGACCCTCTCCCCACCTTCCTCTTCCTCATGGATGCTCCTCAATGAACACCTTCCGCTGCTCGCTGAACTCAGAGAGTTCTTCTCTGGTCAGCTGCTCCTCATGCTCAGCAAGCTCCTGTACATCTGCACCCTCGGCGTCCAGACCCGCACTCTTGCCGGCGGACGCGATCTCCTCCCCCTGTGCACCAGACCCCTCAGAGTCATGTCTGCTGACACATCCTGGCCACTGTCTCCTCCAGGCTGAGCTTAAGAGCCAGTGTATGACACCTTCCCAGGCTTTGTCAAAGAGGTCAGTGCAGTGGAGGACATCGAACTGTTTCTTCTGGAACTCTTTCAAGGAGTCAAGGATGTCTCTTCAGTGACATTAAGACAACAAGGTGAAGAGAGCCTTCATATACAGCTTGTTGAAGCAGATCACTTACTGGTCTGTGGGTTGGAGAAGAGGTATTGTGTTTGGTAGGGTGAGGAATAGGATCTCTATGAAGGCATACTCAGCGTGCATATCATCCACCAAGGCTGGGGGATGTTCCAGGGCAGTGTCCATCAGAAAAAGGCACCCTTCAGGCAGCTGGTGGTCAGAAAGTTACTTTATAATGGTGGGTGTGATACTTCTTAGTGGTGCGTACACCTCCTGCCGCCATTCCGTGAACAGTACCTGTGACCCAAGCTTTCCCATTGGTCCTCCACTCGACAGGCAGCCTGGCCTTGTTCATATTTGTGAACAAGGGATCTAGATATGATGCACCAGCCACTGCTTAATCTTCAGATCAGTGCTCGTGTTTGCACACAGCAAAAGGGTCAGTCTGTCCTTCCTGGCTTTTTCTCCTGCATGACATAGGTTTGTTTGGCACCATCTTCCAGAAGATCCCTGTTTAATAAGTTAAACACTTATTGAGCAACATGTGCTTCTGCCTTCATGAATTCTGGGAATTCTTTCGTGTAGGCTTCTGCCGTGACCCTCTCAGAACGGGAAGCCTCACCATGTCTTGTCACACTGTGTACGCCACTTCTCTTGTGAAATTTTTCAAACCACCTATAGTGGCTTTAAATTCATCACCTGTTGCCCCTGTTGAAGAGTTTTCTTGCAGGAAATCACTTGCAGTTTCCTGGGTTTTTCACAGATCACAGCTTCACTAACGTCATTTGCCCGCTGTTTCTCATTCCACCACACTGACAAAAGTTTGTCCAGCTCTTCCAGCTCTGTGTCCTCCGCTTAGTTAACATCGTTACTCCTTTTGCCACATCAGCTCCTTTGATGGCATCTTTGTTCTTCAAAATAGTCAAGATTGTTGAATCGCCACCTTGTACTCCGAGGCCAGATCAGTCACAGGAATACCGCCCTCACGCTTTTCTACAATTTCTTTCTTCAATTCAATGGTTATTTTCTTCAAAACCTTCTACGCCATTCCTGTTCTGCACTTTCCTTTTACCTTCATTATTGCTCTGAACGTTCTTATCAGCTCTGTTACTATGCTGCACCTTCTTTTTACCCCCATGCTGGCTCTGCGCTTTCTTTGGAGCCATGCTGGATTGGATAATACTCTACGGTGCTACAAAGCAAAAAGAAGTGCATCATAGCAAGTGTGCACAGGTCTTTCTGCAGCCTTGATCTCCACTAGAAGAAACCACAACCACACATCAGAGCAGGGAAGATGCCCACGTTCACGCTCATGTGGGGAAGATGGCTGTGGTCATGTTCATCACCCGAGGCAGAGTTCACGATAGAAGCAAAATGTTGCTGAATCCTTCCTTTTGATATTTGCAGTGAGAAGACTACACTACACTTAAGGTTGTGTGAAGAATAAATGAGAAATATGTTAGATACAAGGCAGCGTCTGGCATGAGCAGCAGTTCAGTGAAATCTAGTTAACTGCAGAGCAGTTTTTCCCACATCCAGAATATTCTTATGAAAAAAATGGTAGTTCATTCTATTGTTTTTTTATTCTTGTTCATTCAGTGGGAAAATTGGGCTGCCAGATTTGTTTTGCAAATTGTTTTTTTTGTTTTTTGTTTTTGGTTTTTGGTTTTTCTCCGGTACCAGGAACCGAACTCACGACCTTGCACCTGCCAAGCAGGCGCTTTTGCCGCTGAGCTAAATCCCCAGCCCCTGTTTTGCAAATTGTTATAGTGATAACATTTCTATAACATAAAACTCAACATTTGAAAGTGTAAAATCCTGTGATTTTAATATATTTGCAATGTTGTGCAATAATAACGACTAATTTCAAAATATTTCCATCACTCTAGAAAGGAGCCCTCATACACATTAAGCATCAATCCCGATTTCTCCTATCCCTCTGTGCCCTGGAAATAACTCATCTACTTTCTGTCTCCTTGCCTGTTACAGACAGTTCACATAAATGTAATTATGTCATGTGTGTCTTTTTGTGTCTGGGTTATAAACTTACATAGTGTTTTTAAGATCCACCCATGATATAACATATATCAGGGGACTGGGGATTTAACTCAGCAGCACAGCGCCTGCCTGGCAAGCACAAGGTCATGAGTTCGATTCCTGATGCCGGGGGGGGGGGGAGCATATATCAGTACTGCATTCCTTTTTACGCCTAGGTGATATTCCTTTGTATGCACATACCTTAGTTGTTTTTCTGTTCATCTGTTTATGAGTATTTGGCTTGCTGAGTGTCTTGGCTGTTGTGAATAAACCTGCTGTTAACTTTTGTGGACAGGTTTTGGTGTGACCATATATTTTCAACTGTAATCATTAAGACTTTGTTTCTCAATATGATATGCTGACTGGCAGGGATTATTGTGATTGACTAAAGCAGACATTCAATCAAGTGGTATGTTAAATTTTGGTGAATTCAAGCAATCTGAGCCTCTCCCCTTATTATTTCTAGAGTGCATGCTCTAAGTAGGTATCTTTCTATGGCCTTAAGCAGTCTTTTAAGGTAAAAATCAAGCCAATCACAATTCCATTTTTCTATTAACTATACACAACTATATAACATACATGCAGACACATATATATGCACGCGCTGAGTGGAAGTCCTTTCCTAGTGCCAAATAAGAGCCAGTCCTAAACGGACTTCTTAAGGATTTTGTATGTGAGGATTATCCCTTCGGGCTCTTTTGTTTTCTTTTCTTCTCTTTTCTTTTCCTTTTTCTTTGCCTTTAATCTCTTCAGCCCTTACCTTTTCCACTCCTCTGTACTCAGAATCTGAAGCGTCCTTAGAATGTTTGGCATTCATCATCTCTGAGCGAAAATTACCCAGTTAACTCATTGCCCAGGAGCTCGCGATTTAACGATGGGCTTCTCTTCCCAGAAATAGTTTCATGTTAGAGGAGGACAAAGAATAAGAACAATGCTTGACATGAAGGGTGGTTACTAGCTGCTTTCTCCCTAACCTGCGAGATCTGTGGGTTGGAGTCCCCACTGGCATTCACAGCTGTGTGCTTGGCCTGCATGTCCACCAAAATTGTGAGCCTTCCACTGTTTTGATCATGAATGATCTGTGTTAAGCACAATTGATACTACTTTAAATCTTTGTATGGGTGTTTTCACTTAAATTGTGAACATTGGGCTGGGAATATAGCTCAGCGGCATAGCACCTGCCTGGCAAGTGCAAGGTTGTGAGTTCGATTCCCAGTACAACAATAACAACAAAAAAACCTTTAAGTGTGAACGCCGTATCAGAAGTCCCCACTCAACAGGGTTAATGTACCCTACACACACACACACACACACACACACCCTACTTTCCTCTTTGATACCCCTGGGCTCAAGTCTTGTTAAATAACTTTGAAGAGGTTAAATCTGTTTCTCAGCTCTTACCAATAATAATAATAATAATAATAATGATAATAATAATGATAATAATGTCAATCTCCAAGAATTATTGTGAGCATCTATCAAGGTATTTAGCACTTGATTAGTGTTCAGTACATAGTAAATTATGTTATCGCTGTGTGTAAGTGAAGGAAGCCATTGTCTCTAGCACCGGAGGCCTGTGTGGAAGGCTCAGAGGTCGGTGGAGATTTCCTAGAACACACTCTGCACTCCTAGTCCACAAGCAGCTGCTTTTCTCTCGCAATGGCTTTAACTCCAGACTGGGCTGAATTGAATCGAAAGCAAAACTGAAGCAAGAGTAACTTCAAGACCCATGACTCAGGATCTACATTAAAACATGTTAAAGAAATTAGGGAACAATAGTTTCAAGACCTCTATTGTGGCTTTAGTGAACTGAACTTTAGGAAACCAGAAATCTGAGTTTCAGGTATGATTCTGTCATCTGCTAGGTGTGACATCCTGAGTAAGATTTTCAAACTCATTGGGCTTCATCCCCATCTTCTTGAAGATGGAAACAACAGTGCTAGCATTGATTCACCCTTCGGGATGAACAGGTGGTGTTCTGTCGATGATGACCAAAGGAGGTCAACTGGGAATTCCTGGAGAGATTTTTCTTTTTTTTCTTTTCCCTTTCCCTTTTTTTTTTTTTGTCGATGATGACCAAAGGAGGTCAACTGGGAATTCCTGGAGAGATTTTTCTTTTTTTTCTTTTCCCTTTCCCTTTTTTTTTTTTTTTTTTTTT